>NC_058132.1:284285917-284319249 GCF_016433145.1 Gracilinanus agilis | reverse complement strand
TTCCTCTCTCCCTCCCTCCCTCCTTCCCTTCCTTCCTTCCTTCCTTCCTTCCTTCCTTCCTTCCTTCCTTCCTTCCTTCCTTCCTTCCTTCCTTCCTTCCTTCTTTCCTTTCCTTCCTTCTTCTTTTCTTTCTGCCTGTCTCTTTCAAAATCTCTTGTTCATTGTAGGCTCATTACACTCCCTCTTGCCCTAAAGTAGTTCAGACTTTCAGCTTCCAGACTACCCCTAAGGGAGAAATAAAAGTGATGCTTCTCAGAGAGCATCCACATTGCTGATAAGTTTTCTGGCAGAAGTCAGTTTCTGAGAATGAGAAACCTCAGTCATTGCTATCTTTCTCTGAGCCCTTCTTGCACTATGCTACCTTCTTAGGGAATAAAATTAAACTGGGAATCAGTCCCTGATCTTTCTTTTTATCAGCTTAAAATATGAGAGCCTTATAGTAAACTACTATAAATTCTCATGTAAGATAATGTATTTTGTCTGTTTTAAAATTTAGAGCTGCAAATTCAATGTAAAAAGAAAAATATAGAAAGCATAACACAACAGTATGAAAATACTTTAGTATTTTCACAGTAACTGTAATTTAGAGTGTGAAAATGATTTTTTTTTCATGAAACAAAGACTTGGAAATAAAAACCCATCTGATAAGACTCTTGAGATATTCCCACCAGGTAATAAAGAAAGGTATGTATGTGTGTGCATTATGCCCTTCTCTTTACATATACACACAAACACAAACATAATGCAATATATGTTTTAGAATAAGAATCAAAGTCTTCTGCTTATCATCTTGTAGTCCATGGACACAATCCAAACACTCAGTGTAATTACTATGTAGTAATTGGCTTTTCTCTCATTTAGAATATCTGTCTCATATTGGCAGTGCCTCTCCCATTCCATCTCTGCCCTCCCCCAAATGAACAATGAACTTCAAGTTTCCTTTTTAAAGATAGCATTTTTTTTTAGCCAGATCCTTTGCTATTTACTATCTAACTTACTTCAAAAGAAGAAATCAAAACAAAGATAATTTGACCTCAAGTTCTATAAAAGTGGACATCGCTGATGATGAGGTATCTTCTTTTCTTTGCAAAAGAGCCCTGGAAAAAGAAAGCAGCAGCATTATTCCCCCTTTACATTTATATCTGGTCTAGCTGCCTTATCACAATTCAAACTTTCTTGCCGGGAAGCTGTTCTTTCTTTGGTACCTTTTAGGCCAAAATTCAACTGCAACAACAAAAGTTTATAAACAATGAAAATTCCAGCTGGTTGACATCAGCAACGTGAAGCTTTCACTTCACACTGATACAAATATTTACCCCGAGCTCTGGCAAAGCTTTCCTTGCCCATGTCGCCCTTAATCATACATTTTTCCTTGATTGAGTTATGCTTTCCAGTACGTGATTTGCTCTGGTTTACTTTTTAACACATCCCAGAGGCTTCGTCAAAATCAACTCTGTGCAGGCCATGTCATTTGGTAGCTGCCAAACATGTTATTCAGAAGGAACTTGGCAAATATCAAAACAAAGTCTTTTCTAACTGCTCTAATAAACCTATTTGTTCTTTTTTATTTTTTTGACCGCCATTTATTTTTTAGGTTCTCTGTATCCATGAAGCAATGAGCCAAGAAAGTAAGCAGGACCATACTCCCTTCCCTTTAATCTATTCCCTTAAGGGAATATGCTGACTTCTCTCATGGATACCTTATTGCAGGGAAGCTGAAAACTTAAAAGGTTTCATCAATGACTCTTTTTATTTTCTTCAAGAAGACACAAGGGTTACTTTCAAAAGGTTGAAACAACAGATTGATGTACTTCAGGCTATAGTAAAAGCTGCTGGAGCAAATATGTATGACACCAATGGCACTCGAGAGGAGCTTAACACAAAGTAACTGCAAGGAGTCTCCCTCTGCCAATGGGAAATGCAGGATTTGCTGGACCGAGTGCTTGCAAAACTCTCTGAGAAACTGCAGCAAAGAAAGCTGAATGTCGGAGGAGTACTGCCTCAGAAAACTGTGAAAAATTGGATTAAAATGGGACTGGGATACTGGCCTCAACGAAATAGGAAGCAGAATCCAAAAGTCACCAGATTAAACTTGCACCTCGTTTGAAGTTCAGAAATGTCTGACCTTTTTTTTCTTTTTTTCTTTTTCTTTTTTTAAAATCTGTATTCCATGTGACACCTCAGAGCCTCTTAGAAACTGAAGTTGTATAAACACTGAAAATGAGGCTGTTCTCTTGGCTTCCATAGTCCCATTAAAGAAAAAATTCCCA
The DNA here is from genome assembly GCF_016433145.1 of Gracilinanus agilis. NCBI lineage: Eukaryota > Metazoa > Chordata > Mammalia > Didelphimorphia > Didelphidae > Gracilinanus > Gracilinanus agilis. The sequence continues at coordinate 284,316,979 of NC_058132.1, read as the reverse complement.
GTTCAATACTTGAGTCCTGAGGTCCTAAACCTAGACTATTCATACTAAGTGTACTTTTGTACCTCAATAGATTCCCCTTTAGGCTACAGGGGATGTGAAGGAGGAAAGGCTATTTGAAAGGAAATGTCTCTCTTTTAAAAAAAAATATAGATTTTTATTATCTTTTGCTTTTGCATAGCCTAGATTTCACCTTGTCTCCCTCTTCCTCCTGCCCCCTGATGACCATCTGTTTTTAGAAAATACCTTAAAAAAAAAGGAAAGTGGAAGAATAATAAAAATGAGCAAAACTGATAATGCAGGAAGAAAAAAATGGAATATTCTGCACCCTTGGGCTTTTTCTCCCTTCTCAGTTATTTTTTATTTTTTATTGTCATGCAAAAACACAATTCCATATTGGTCATTGTTGTAAGAGCTAACTCATATATCACCAACCCCCCCCCCAAAAAAAACCCCAAAATACACTAATGTGAAAGACAACTTCAACAGTTCTTTATCTTAGTCATGGATAGCATTCCCCATCATGTCTTTGATGATTATCCAGATCAATGCATTGCTCTCCTCTCCTAGCTATAAAAAAGGAGAAAGTTGTCTCCTTACATCTGTTCTTTGGGGCCATGTTTGTTCTTTGAAATCTTGCAACATTCATTTTCTCCAGTTTTGTGGTGGTGGTTCTTTTCATTTTCTTTGTTGAGACCATTGTGTATATTGGTTTCCTGGCTTTACTTGTTTGACTCCTCATTAGTTCACATGATTCTCTATATTTATTATGTTCTTTGTCCCTTATATTAGAGTAATATTCTATAAAATTCATGTTGTACAATATGCTTAGCCATTTCCCAATCAATGGGTATCTTGTTTCAATTACTTTCCAAAGCAAATGAAGTTTTACTATAAATAATTTGGGTGTTTATGGAGCTTCATTTTTTTGTCAATAACCTCCTTTGGGAAGATGCCCAGAAGTGTAATTTCTGTGTCAAATAATATAAACATTCCAGTCATTTTTACATAATTTCAAATTTTAAAATGTCTATTAACAGTTATTCCCTCACTTCATTCATTATTTCAGCAGACTTATTTGTGACCTAATCTTATCTAGGCATCAAAGCAGGTGCTAAGGAGATACAAAGAAGTAGACACTGGCCTCAGTGGAGATTGTAGTCGATTAGGAATGTCCTTCTTGTCTTTGTTATTCCTCAGGGGCATATCAGGCTGATTATAATTAAACAGTTAATTTAACATATTAAAATATAATTATATTTAATTAATTCAAATGCTTAGTATTAGTACATGTAATCACATGTACTATATACTAATAATAACACTAATAATATCTAACATTTATATAGGACTTACTATGTGTAAGGCACTGTGTTAAGTCCTTTACAATTATTCATTCCATTTGATCCTCACAACAATCCTGGAAGATGGATGCTATTATTATCCTCTTTTTTATAAATGAAGACATTGAAGTAAACAGAGAATGTGACTTGCCTAGGGTCACATAGACAGAATTGTCCCAGGCAGAATTTGAATGCAGGTCTTCCTGACTCCAGGTCCTGTGCTTGATCCATTTTGCCAACTAACCATTCCAAAATATAATGAGTGAAAGATGCAAATCACTGTTGCTTAGTACCACACGTGACTGAAATTATGAGTTAACTGATTTATAGTATGCAGAGGAGACACTAACTGACCTTCAGAGAACTTAGAATTTAATAAGCCAGTTTTCCTGGGGTTGAACATTCCCTAGTAACCAGACAGATCTTTATAGATGTGTGTTAAGTAATCCTTTTAAATGAGTATAAACCCATTTAGGGCAAGTAGGCAAGGAATGATTAGTTCTAAATGGTTCTGGTGTTAGTACATTTTCTGTTTAACCTTACTTACCCTCAGGTAGTGTCTGCATTCTACTATTTCCTTCAGTTTTATATATTTACTATGTATTACTTTATGTACTATATATTTACTGCTATTTATTCAGTTTTATATATTTCACATTCTTAAAGGCCTATTAGTTGTGAAGGGCCTATTAAGTACTTGAGATAATAGATATAGAAAGGAAGCTTCAAATCCAGAGAGAATTGTGTTCAAGACCAGTTTCTAGATGTATGAGAACTGGAGCAAGTTTACTTAAATTCTTAATACTCCTTTGTTGTCATTTAGTTCTCTTGTGTCCAAATCTTTGTGAACTTATTTTGGATTTTCTTGGCAGATATTGGAGGGATTTGGTATTTCCTTCTATTTTTCATTTTACAGATAAAAAAACTGAGGCAGACACAGGTAAGCGACTTTTTCATAGACAGCTAAGTGTCTGAGGCCAGATTGGAACCCATGAAGATGAATCTTTCTGAATGTAGACCTGGCACTCTGTCCATTGTACCACTCTTGCTGTCCCCTATACAAGTCAAAAACTCTTGACAGAGAAGTGCCAATCTGCATTGATGGAGGATATTTCCTTGCCTAGGAGTTTCTCATGCCAATAAAATCACTTGTCCATCCCTATATGCCAGACCCTATAGCAAGCACTCTCTCTATAAAGACAAAAGTGAAGACAATCTCCCCTTCAGGAGTTTTTATATACAAATGGATAGTTTTTACCATGCCAAGGAATATGGGACAATAAATTTCAAATGGTTCACTTGTCAGGATTTTACTATATGATAGTATTAGGCAGATAGTCAACTAAGATTTATTATCTTCACTATGTACAAATCACTATGTCCTGTGCTAGAGATAAAAATACAGATGGAAAGACTGCCCATAGCTTCAAGGAGTTTACATTCTAATGTAGAAAGACAACTAATAAAATAAAAATGTTTAAAAAAAACTAATAAATGAATAGTGCTGGTAGTGGCAGGTGAAGCACCTGGATTGGGGATAAAGTAGAGGAAGTCTGGATGTAACACTGAGAGGAATAAGACCTGATTGGTTTAGGCACCCTTTTTAAAAGGAAGTTCTGGGAGGACCCATCAAATAAAAGAAAGAGGTTATGGTAACCCAAGAGTAATTACAATGTTAATATGAAGTTTAAGAGTGAGGAATTGTGGTATAGCAGGTCCAAGATGGTGGAGAAAGCCAAGAGCACAATCTGCAGATCAGTGGTCAGTATTGTTAATGTTTAGAATTTTCTGAGCTCAAATACTGAATTTAGAAAAGATATGTGGCACAGTGGATAGAGTGTAGGGCCTGGAGTCTGGAAGACTCACCTTCATGAGTTCAGTCAGGTCTCAGATACTTACTAGATTTGTGACGATGGGCAAGTCACTTCACTCTGCCTCAATTTGTTCATTTTTAAAAAAAACTGGAGAATGAAATGGCAAATTATTCGAGTATCTTTGTTAAGAAACACCCTATGGGATAACAAAAAGCAGGACAACTAAAAATACTGAACGACAATTTTGGATTTGGAGATTCTGCCCTGGAATAAAAAGACAAAAAAGAATTGATTGGTGTAAAGATTAAAATTAATATATAATAACTAAGTATTATAGTTTATAAAGTTTATTAATAATAACTAAAGTTAAAAGCTAGCTAACCCAGCCCCAGTCGCGAGAGAGAAGAGAGCGCGAGAGGGAGGAGTTACAGAACTATATAAACAATAACCTAAAGACACATGTAAACAAAAGGGGAAAAGGAATTTTGGGATAAGGAAAGAATTCTGGGAGATGGAGTCAAAGGGTTCAAGATTTTTTCTAAACTACACATTAGTCTTGAGTTAGCTAACATATTTAGCAAAGTTAAAATATAATTTTAGGCCATACCATACTTCAGATAATGTTGACTTTTTATGATGTCAAGTAAATATTCATGTAATTTTGGCATAGTAAGGAGAAGTAATAATAATAATAATAATTCTCCAATGTGCCTTATGTGTTTTATTTCTCTTTTTTAAAATTACAAGTACCCAGTCAGAGAGATGTCATTATTATCCTCATTTAGAGTTGAATGGGTTAATGATTGCCCCAACTAACATAGCAAGTAGGTGTCTGAGATGGGAATCAAACCCAGTCTTCCTGACCCTACATCTAGATTTCTATCCATTCTGCTACACTGATTTAGTCTAGTAAGATTTTAGAGAATTCATGGTACAATAGAAAGATTATTGAATTTAGAGTTGTAGGACCTCTTTGCTTATAAATGAGGTTAACTAAATGAACTCTAAGATAATTTCATCTTTAAATCTATGATCCTTTATTATTCTTTGAAAATTTTTTGTTCACATTAACAAAGTTTGCTTTAAACGCTACCCACATTCAAAGGAAGAACTTCAGGAGTGGAAACACAGAAGAAAAACAAATACTTGAACACTTGGGTTGATGAGGACATGATTGGGGATGTAGACCTGAAAAGACCACACCAATGTAACTATTAATAATATGTGAATAAGTCTTGACTGACCACATATGTTAAAACCAGTGGAAATGTGAGTTAGCTGAGGAAGGGTTGAGGGGGTGAAGGGTAAAGTAAAAACATGAATTATGTAACCATGGAAAATTTTTCTAAAAATAAAATTAAAAAATACATAATAATAAAAAAAGAATAGAAAAAAGGTAAAAAAAATCTATCCTGAACAAGAAAATATAAATAATTCCATTCTCAGATTTTCTTGATGTCATAGCCTATTCTTTTTCAGTTGAAAGGGATTCCCAGTTTCTAATAAAAAGAGAAATCTTTCTATTTATTCTCTTGATTTCTTCACCCTCCTGCCTCTTTGAGAACCTTTTTCTAATAGCTGTCACTTCTTTCTCATATACCTTTAATCTTTTCCTTTTCACTGGCTCTTTCCTCTTTCCCCCTCACATCCCCCACCCCAAAAACTCTTTATCTACAATAGCTCATTTCCATTCTCTTCTTTGTACTTAAGCTACTAAAAATTCAAATTCACAATATTTTTATCATTCATCTAAACATTGGTCAAACTAAATTTTCTTTTCAATTAACAAAGATTTGTTTTGTCTCCTTCCTACTTTACCCTACTAAACGAAAAGAAAAAACAAAAATGTGCAAATTTGCTATTTCCTATATATCTGTAGCTAAAAAGGACCTCAGACATGATCTATTCCTAAAGGTGAAGTATGGAGAGGTTAAAAGATTCTCCAAGTTCATGCATATAGTAAGAAATTATTGGAATTTTTTAAATTCAAGTACTCAGACTCCAAGGGGCAGTTAGGTGGCACAATAGATTGAGAGCTGGATTTTAAATCATAAAGACTCATCTTCCTGAGTTCCTGTCTGGCCTCGAATACTTATTAGCTGTGTGTCCCTGGGCCAGTCACTTGACCCCCATTGCCTAGCACTTACCACTCTTCTGTCTTGGAGCCAATACACAGTATTGACTCCAAGATGGAAAGTAAAGGTTTTAGTTAAAAAAAAAAACAAAAGAAATAGTACTCTTTTCTCTGTACCACACATAATCTTGGGTAGTAGATTCTAATCTATAATAACATAGAAAAGCCTAGATAGAAGGTTGGTTAGGGATGTCTGTATGTCTATTACATGACTTGGAACCACAATAATTCTCATAGAAAACTCTATGGCTAATTTTCATTGAGGACCATTTCTTCCCTTTTATTCAAATTGGGTTTATATGCATAAAGAAATAAAATCAGAAATGTAAAATTAAACTAGGTTGGCACGGTTTCCCATGGTTTATCTTGGGTTGAAAATAAGTCCTATTGTAAAAGCAATAAGACGATGCAAGATAAACTGATCATTTTCATTCTTCTATCCACTGTACTGTCTTGCTATGACAATCTAGATCAAGAATTCTTAGCCTGGGATCCATAGATTTCATGAGATCCTTGAAATGGGAGAGTGGGGCAAAAATACCACCTTAATTTTCTCAAACCTTTAGCTAATATTACACATCTTTAGTTATCATTAATATCAACAATGTAAAAATCCAATATTATTATGAGAAATGGTCTATAGACTTCACCAAGACTGCCAAAGGAGTCCATGATGCAAAAATGATTAAGAACTCCTTGCCTAGATATTTCATAACCCAGGACAAATAGCTATAATACTATTTTCAAGTTGATTTATAACAATATAGAAAGTTGACTAGCAGACCAGATCTTCAGTTAATGCTTCCCTCTATTAAAAAATGCTTATGAATGATTATAATTTTGGTCCTACATGCTATACCTATGACTTTACTGATGTCTGAAGGCAGTTATGATATTCCTCATAGTTATAATTTCGATCCATTTTCTATAGAGAAACAGCCTGAATAGAGAGTGTCAGGAGATCACTGACTTCAGACTTAGTAGGAGACTGCTGTGGGGAGCAGTATGAATGGAGATGGAAATGAGAAAGGTATCTTGTATTCCATCTATATTTCCTAGAATCTGAATGGTCCGATATAAGAATTTCCCTATGTCATGTCAAGGCAAGAACTTGTTTTTTTTTTTTTGTTCAATTAATTTTGAATTTTTTTCCACCCTCAAACTATCTTGTTCTTGTCATTTTTATCTTAATTTTTGAAGGATAGTTTCTACTCTTCCTATTTGTATTTCTTTTCAGAGTTGTGAATTCTCCTATCTGCTCTTTAATTTTGTCCTGATTTTCTTCTCTAGACTCAGACAATCACTATCTCTCATCTTCCAATTTTTAGAACATTGTCAATGCTCATAATTTGAAGGCCCTCCTTACATAACTCCTAAACTTTCTCCCATATTGGCAAAGCTTTTGCTAGCAATGACATCATATTTCCTGAGGAAAGCCCCTAAAATGTAAGCAAACAGTCGTATGTCAATATTCTATTAACAAAAAGAAATTAATTCTTTTTTATGTTAAAAAAATTTTTCCAGATTATGTCAGTACAATTTTCAGTAATCATTTTCTGACATTTTGTAATCCATGTTCTCTCTCTTTCTCCCACTCCTTCCCCAAACAGCAATTAATATAATATAGTTTGTAAATGTTTTATTATATCATATAAGCATGTGTGTATACATGTGTATATATATATATAGATATATAGATATAGATATAGATATATTTTTCATGTTCACCGGGTTGTTAGAGAAGACATATTGCTTAGGCTATAGAGAAATCCATAGAGGAAATAAAGTGGAGAAGAGTACCCTTCAATCAGCATTTGGGATTGTCAATTTCTTCAATAGAAGTGGAGAAATCTCATTTTTAAAGAAGTACTGACATCTTTTCAGGTTTGCCCTGGCATTATATGAATTATATATTTCTTCAAAGTGGTAGGAAATGGCATTTAGCTTTCTTACTCCATCTGAATTAAAATTGGTATAAAGTTGTTCTGTTGGTGCAATAATAGTGATTATCTTAAAAGCTGACTATGTGAATTATTACTCATAAATGACCTGCCTTAATAGTGTAAACATAAATGATTGCATTGGGATAATGTGAGGGAAATTACGAATTTCTCTCTAACTTGATCTAGTAAATTTCACAATATTTTGATGACAAATCTATTCATTATTTTGTCTAGAGACCACAAATATTATATGCAAATCATAAAACCATCAGAAGTTAGAACTAATAGGATTATTAGAGATTATCTAGTCCAGAATGTTTTAATTTTTATGTATATATGTGTAATAGTGAAAGATATGGACCTTTTATCAAAATAATGCTCATAAATTCATAAAATAGAATATGTAGAATTATAAAATAAACCAACTATATTGAAACACAACTGAAATTATTATTTTCCCATGTAAGTTCATAGTTCTCCTGAAATCTCCTTGGGGATCCATCTTTAAGAATGATGAATTCTAGTACATTCCCTTGATGTAGCTAGTGGAGACTGAGACTCTGAGAGACAAAGTGAAATGTAGGTTCTGTAAGATCCTGAATTGGTTATTAGCATCCCTGAGTGCAGATACTTCCATTTCAATCTCCAGAGCCTCTCCTAACTTCTAGAGCATTATTCTGCATTCCTTAACAAATTCAGTAAATATTAGTTGTTGAAAATGATGGTGTCAAGGATTCTGCAAATATAATTCTAGTTTATTGAGTCTTCAAATTAAGCATCATACCTCAAATATATGCTGTTATAATGAATGAAGGCCCTGAAGGGACAATTTCAATGTTATCTGTTAAGTCAGTTCCTACAGTTTTAAATTAGCTGTTGATATAAAATTGCTGACATTTACATACGGCTTTAAGGTCTACCAAGTACTTTACAGACATGTTTCTTTTGAGTATTACAACAACAACCAGGATATACAGGTAGTAAATGTAGAAATATCCCCGTTAAAGGTGAGGAGACTGAGCCTCAGGATGAGTAAGTGCTTGAAGTCAGGCAGCAAAGAAGTAGCAGGGCTGAGACATAAATCCAGGTGTTCCGTAATCATTTTTCCCACTTGCGGAGACTTCATCCCAAAGCTTACCTTAATTTCAGTGTCCTCTACCTTAATTTTACTTACAGTATTAAAAATTACTTTGCTACTTCCTTGGTAAACAAGGACCAGATTGTAGAGAGAACATCATCCGTATGGTAATATGAGCACTTAAAAAAACAGCCATTTAATTTGTTAAGTTCAATAAAATGCCATTAAGGATATCTTATTCCCTCTTTCCCCAACCAATTCTGAGCCCCAGAAAGGGGTTACCAAGAAAGCCTTAACAGTGTCTTGTTTAACTTTGGATCAGATATGACTTCTTTTATTTCTTTCAAAAATGGTAAGAATTAATTAATATTAATCTATAATCACATTGATGGGAAAATTAATGGGAATTTTAATAAAAATATAACTTTAACAGGATTTGAACTTGTCCTTTGAAATATAAAGCTGACATTTTATCCACTGGGCAGCATAGTCCTCTGTTAACAGCTAAAAGAATTACAAAAACTCACTCCAGAAGGACTCAATTGTTCTCTACATACAAGAGGAACATATTGAAAATGGTGAAGGATGAGTCATTAAAAATTAAAATGATTTTATAATATGTCCAAACCTACTTTATATATTATTTAGGATTTTGTCAGTCTCGGTGCTTAGTGGTGATGGCTAAACAGGTCAGACAGGAGGTTACTGGGACTAGGAAAATACACTGAAGTGGGTGTCCTCTCAGTCTCAGAAATGTGTAGCATTGGTGAATGAGGGTGGCTTATTGTTGTTCAATTGTATGCCACTCTTTTGATGCCCACCAACCATACTGTCCATGGGGTTTTCTTGGTAAAGATACTTGAGCGATTTGCCATTTCCTTTTGCAGTGGATTAAGGCAAACAAAGGTTAAAAGGTTCGCTCACGTTCACACAACTGCTAAGTGTCTGAGATTAGATTTGAGCTCCAAACTGCCTGATTTCAAGCCCAGAACTCTGTCCATTAAGCCACCTAGCTACCTTTTAATGAGGATGGCTACAAGGATGAACAAAGAGGCAGAAGTTTAGACAGAAAGTATTAGCGTTAGGTAAGAGCATGTCGAGGACCCAGACCTTTCACATTTGTGGGCTCAGTCAATTCATAAATATTTATTAGGTACCTTCTGTGTAACAGGTATTTTTCTCAGTGATGGAAATGCAAAGCCAAAAGTGAAACAGTCCTTGAAGAATTTAGAATCAACCCATCAATCATTCAATAAGCATGCATCTATTAAATGCCTACTACATTCTGTGCAATGTCCTGAGGACAAAAAGATAAAAGGGAGAGAATGATTAAAGCTCTTCTTTGCTATTAAGGAACTTAAGATTCTAAAATGTAGTCTGGCTAGGAAAAAATATTGTGTATATAGTACAAATAGGTACAGAGATACAAGCTAGTTTTGAAGGAGTACTAGCATCTAGAGGGTGAAAAGGAAAAGAAAAGGCTTCATGGAAGTGAGAATGAAGGGGCTTGCTTAGTGTTGAACAAAACTGGGTCCTCATTGTTGGAAATGGGATAGAGAGTGAGTTTTTAGAAAAAAGCTACTATTGGGGGGCAGCTGGGTAGCTCAGTGGAGTGAGAGTCAGGCCTAGAGACAGGAGGTCCTAGGTTCAAACCCGGCCTCAGCCACTTCCCAGCTGTGTGACCCTGGGCAAGTCACTTGACCCCCATTGCCCACCCTTACCAATCTTCCATCTATAAGACAATACACCGAAGTACAAGGGTTTAAAAAAAGCCACTATTGGATCCAAGTAAAAGGGGAGAAAGGAGAAACAGTGGCAGGAAGGCTGATTTTATGTTTATTTGTTTGGGTTTTTTTTTTCTGCATGTATGGACTGCATAGAAATGGTATTAATTCCATTTGGGGTTAAATATCTGATTTTCCTGTTAAATATTTGTCAGATTGTCTCCACATTAGGTGCTGAACACATTGAACAAACCACAGTGGCATTATCTAATATTGAGTTCATGTACTTGTTTTTATTGTTATGCTATTAATTTAATGTACATCAATATCACAAAGTCAATAACATACAATAAAAGTTGTGTGTGGGATGGTAGTGGCATATTATCAATCAGAAAACATGCAAGTTGTCATACATCTAATCTACTTCACAAGGTTGCTGCAAATGTTTTATAAACCTTAAAGCGTGGCATTAACACCAATTATTAGGTTGTTGTTATTATTGTTGTGAGAGGCAGCATGGTGCTGTGAGTAAAGAGGTAGTCTTGAAGCCAGAAAGATGTGGGTTCAAATCAAATGTCTGACTATAAGACTGTAGATAAGTCATTAATATTCCCAAACTGTCGGGCACTTTCTAGGACTATAAGTGATAGAGAATTGTCAATAAACAGAAATAGAAGGTTATTTCCTCATTCAGGAGTTCTCTATAACAAAGAAATCTTAAGTCTAGTCCCTAATCAATATTATTATTACTATGTAACAATATAGATATTGTCAATTCAAAATATTTATTAGGTATATATATGCATATATATATGAGAGGTATAGCATGACTGAAGTAAAAAAACATTATTTAATGCCTTCAGAATGATAATGTCAATAGCAATAATAATAACTTATATAACATTTAAAAGATACAAAGCACTTGACATGAATTATTTCATTTGATGAAAAAGACAAATTTAATAAGGATAATTTTTTTGTTGATGTTGCTGCTGGTCAGTGTTTCTTTTGTGTCCAACTCTTTGTGACCTCATTTGGGGTTTCCTTGAAAGAGATGTCGGAGTGGTCTGCCATTTCCTTCTCCAGTTCATTATACAAATGAAGAAACTGAGACCAACAGGATTAAGTGACTTGCCCGGCGTCTCATAGTTGGTGAATACCTGAGGCCAAATTTGAAATTAGGAAGATCCATTGCATGACCTAGAAGTTCCAGTTTAGTGCTAAATGATGTTTTCTATGCGGGCAGCTAAATGGTACAGTGGATGTATCAGCCCTAGGGTCAAGAAGACATCCTTCTGAGTTCAAATCTGGTCTCAGACACTTACCAGCTATGTGACCCTATACAAGTCACTCAACCTTGTTTGCCTCAGTTTCCTTCTGTTAAATAGGCTGGAGATGGAAGTGGTAAACCACTCCAGGACCTCTGCCAAGAAAACCCCAAATGGAGTCACAGAGAGTCAGACGTGACTGAAAAATAACTGAAAAAGAACAACAATGTTTACATATAAGTTATACATACTAATAATTCATAATAACAATAGCTAGCTTTTATAAAACTCTTTAAGGCTTATAAAGTACTTTATAATTATCTCATTTGATCCCTTCAACAACCCTGGGAGATAGACTCCATTATCATCCCCATTTTACACATAAGGAAACTGAGGCAGACAGCAGTTAATTGATTTTTCCAGGTTCACAGAGCTAGTAAGTGTCTGAAGTCAAATTTGAACCCTGGTTTCCTGACTCCAGATTCAGCACTCTATGTACTGCAACAGCAGTTTGACCAATTCTTTGAAAATTAGGCATTCACAGGTGCTATGTGACTTCAGGGAGTCCTTATTTCATTAGTATGAGGATAGCCCACACTGAGCTGATGATTTCTTTCCATCAGCTTTGCATATAATTTAGTGGACAATGTTTTACACACATAGACACACACATACATTAGTGGAGGGAATTGTAATGCTAAGAATCCCTCACACTAACGAAAGTATAAATCCACCTACCCCATCTGTACCAAATGTTTGTTACCAGATGAGTAACCATCCCAATCTTCTTGAAGACCTCCAAGGTGGCAGAACTTACTATCTCTCTAAGTAGCCCATTCGGATATGTTGTAGTGAAGTGTTTTGTAATTTTAGCTATTATTCTTTATTTGATAATTTATGTTATCTTTTTTTTAACAGAAAATTAACTCTCATTCCCTTACCAGACCAAATAATGGAGAATTTTATTACACTAGAATATTAATTTTTATCAGTGCCTTGGATAAACACATACAGGAGATGCTTATAAAATTTGAACATTACACAAAGCTTGGAGGAGGTAGCTAACATACCAGATAACAGAGTTAAAATGTAATAATTCTTAAAAGAGAATTGGGCTAGATCTAATAAAATGAATTTCAATAGGGATAAATATCAATTCTTGAACTTGGATACAAAATATTTTAAAAATCAACTTTGTGAATATAAAATGAAGGAGGCATCAAGAGAGAGAGTGGCTCTGAAAAGGATAGCTGGGGGATTGGCTAGTGGACTGTAGGCTCAAATTAAGTCATGAGTATGATGTGGAAGTCAAAAAAAAATTAATGTAATCTTGAGCAGCACAGTTTCCAGGAATCATCTGTCCTGTTCTCTGCCCTCATCAGATCTCATATGGAGATTGTGTTCAGTTCTGAGCATCACTCCTCAAGAAATACTTTGATAAATGAGAGAAGGACAATTAGCATGATCAAGTATCTAGAGCCCCACATGCTATGAGGCACCATTGAAGGAACTGGGTGTGTTTGGCTTGAATAAAAGACTGAAGGGAAATTACTAGCTATGTGGATTAGAGATTCGAGCTGTTCTGTTTGTCCTCTGTGGTACATTTGACAGAGAACTATTTCTGAAGTTGGGGGATTTAGATTCCATTCCCACCTTCTCATGATTACCACTTCTGTGATCTTATCCAAGATTTCCCTCTCATTTGATGGGACTGGACTAAATTGTTTCTGAATTTCTTTTCAGTAGTAGATTTCTAAGCGAAGGAGCTCTAGTGGACAGAACTAGAAGTAGTTGGAAAGGAAGTTAGAAAGAAGCAAGTTTAAGGTTGATGCCAGGAAAAAAAAATTTCTAACAATTAGAGCTATCTACAAGAGTAATGGGCTGCCTAGAGATCTGGTGGGTTCTGTCTTAGAGGTAGGTCTTCTAGCAGAGGCTGAGGGATCACTTGTCAGATATGTTATAGAAGTTATTCCTTTTTTATTTTTCCAAAACTTACCTTCTGTCTTAGAATCAATATTATGCATTGGTTCCAACACAGAATAAAAGTAAGGGAGAGGCAACAGGGGTTAAGTGACTTGCCCAGGGTCATACAACTTGTAAGTATCTGAGGCCAGATTTGAACCCAACATTTCCCACCTCCAGGATTGGCTCTCTATTTACTGAGCTACCTAGCTCCCTCCAGTTACTTCTTTTGCATGTGGGCAGGAGTAAATGGCAGCTGAGTTCACTTCCAACTCTCAAATTTTATGATTATCTGACCAGCAGGTAAGAGAATCAAGATTAAGATTTCCTCTCCACCCACCCCCATTGAAAGCAATTTAAGCTGATGTTTGCAATCTATGATAAAGAAAATAGCCTCAATCATATTTGTTTAGAATTCTTTTGATTCCACAGAAGCAATTTCTGAATTCTAAAGGTATACATGGATTAAGTCATTCCTGGGTCTTCTGTTAGCACCTGGTCTATATTTTTGTGACATCTGTAGGGAGAAAATTATTCTTAGATGTTAGTTACAGACACCCAGGGAGCCGCCATTACAATCTCTGGGGACTCCATAGGTACCACAGAGGGACTTGGACTTCCAGGAGTGCCATATGGAATGATCCTGGTAGCCACTCTTTGGACCACTTCAGGTCTGGCTCCTAATAATGTGTCACTGTATTATTTGGCCCAAAGCATTTCCCTCTCGGTTTCCTTCTTTGCTATGTAGGCAAGCCCAATGAGGTGTGGAAAAAGCATTTGGGGCCAAATTATACATTACATTGCAAAATTCTTGCCTCGACATGGCTTCAGTGCCTTAGAAGGGCCTGCATGGAACAGGGTGTGTGTGAACTGTGAAAATATTTCATATCTAAAGTAAGAGAGATTTTTTTCAATTTTCATAAATGTCAAATAACATTTTATTTTAATTCAAAAGGAACACATAAATAGATGTGTATGCATATGTACATATATAAATATATATGAAGTTATTCATTTATACAAAATGAGATATTTTTAAAATCTACTTACCAAAATTATAATTCATTTTGAGAGGAGGGATACTCATTTTTTTCTTATAATTCTTTAGTTTTGTTTTTTTTCATGGAACTTGGAAAAGTAGATGAGTGCTGGTCTTAGAGTCAGAAACATTTGCATTCAAACATTTCTTCTGACAAGTGTAGCTGTATGAGCAAGGGCAAGTCATTTAATCTTTAGATGCCTCAGAAAGTTACGAGAACATTTCTCTAAGCTATAGATGGGTTGTCAATCTGATTTGTCAGAGGGAGCAGCTACATAACTAACAGTGGGGAAACCAGGCCTTTGTCCCCAGGGTAACAAATCTTAAAAGGCTCTAACAAGCCTTTCAGTACTTTAGTAGCCTCGAAACAAATAAATTTAACACATATATCAAGAATATTTAGTTGAAACAGAAGCCATAGCACAATAGCCCTGACTCTATTGGAAGCAACATGGTGCATTGGCAAAGCAATGAAATAAGGCAGTTAAAAAGCACTGGATTTGAAGTCAAAGGATATGGATTCAAATCTTAGCTTTGTTATTTACTACTTTGTGAAGATGAGTAAATTATTTAACCTCTATGAGACTCAGTTTCTTCTGCAAAATAAAAGGATTGTCAAAGAGATCAAAGGAAAAAAAAGGGACCATAGTTCTTTTAGGCATAAAATGAAAATATTTCATAATTTATTAATTATATATAAAATTTATAATTCATAAAATATAAAACTTACCTTAAAATATCAATATTAAATTTTATAGCAACTTGTTATTTTGGTAGCAAAGAACTAGAAAGTAATGAGATGCCCTTCATGGTGAATGGCTAAACACATTTATGGTCTATGAATATAATGGAATACTATAGTGCTGTAAAAAATGATGAAATGAATAGTTTCAGAAAATCTTGAAAGACTTATATGAACTAATACATAGTGAAAAAAGGGGGAATAATTTGTACAAAATCAAACAACTCTAGAAAATTTTAGGAATTCTGATCAAGGCATGGATGAACCCATAATTTCCAGAGTAACAATGATGAAGCAAAGTTACTCATCTCCTGAAGGAGATGTGGTGGACTAAAACATATAGAATAGACATATATATTTGGATATGGCCATTGTTTGGCTTTTGCTTCTTTTATGTTTACCATGTATATTTATTTGTTTTCCTTTTCCCCCACCAATGAGGAGGGTGAGTGGATCAAGGAAAAATATTATTAATTAAAAAATGGAAATTAATTAAAATAAAATGGTATGGTTGGACTAGATTGCCTTTAAGATGCTTTCCACCTCCTAACTGATGATCCTATTTTCTTATGTGACCTAATTGCATTCCACCTAAAATCCTCTACAACTTCCTTCATTATTTTTGAAAATACATTTCATGCTACTTGCCCTAGTATATTTTGTACTACATTTGCCCATGTTAAAAATGCTAATACTGGATATGGGAGAGAATTTCCCATATAGAGAAATCCATAGATTCCTTATATGTCCCTTTTTTCTTTCATTAAAAAAGGGGGGGAATAAAAGATATTGCATTTTACAAAACATTTCATCAAAGCAGAACTACTAAAAAATAGATTTTTTTCAATGCTATATTAATAAGACTCAGAGTAGGCAAACATACCCCAAATGGCAAATTCTTACCATTGTCAGCACTGTACCTCAGATTCCCCATCTGGTGTAGTCTGATACAGATAATAATGGTGGAGTGTTCTTGCTGTCTTGGCTATAGTCATTACTGTGATGTTATTTTAGGACTAAGTCGTGTTTGCCCATTGGACCATAAAAGTGTGTCATGTAAATACAGGTTTTAGAACACACAATATACTGTCCGTGTGCAGAAATATGCAGAAGAAAAGCCTCATAAAATGTCTTTTAATAGTATTTGTGAAGCATGTGAAGTAACTCCTTTTCAAAGTTAAATCACTTGGAAAAAAAAGGCTTCTCCTTTCAAAGACCCCGTAAGTAATTATACTGCATTATGCACTCTTCGTGTGTCAATGTAAATTTTATTTTTAAATTGAAGGAATTTTTGATTGACACAGGACTAAGCATCTGACCAGCATTAACTAAACCTTTTATTTATTTATTTACTTTCACCTAGGTAGCTCTTTGAAATAGCCCCATGCTGAGGAGAAAGTATGTGTATGTGGAGAGGTGGAGGGAGTCGTGTTTATTCAGCCTCCAACCTCACATTTGATGCTTTATCCTAGAATTAAATGTTACCTCTAAAGAACAAAAGGCTGCTAGAGGAGAAACCATGATAGGAGTCCTGAGAGGCTGCATCTCTACCATCACCAGCCAGGCCATATTGTGCAGCAGTTCCTGCTTTACTAAGAAAAACAAAGGCTAAACATTTAGAAAGTACTGTATCTTGGAACTTATCTGAGATTGGCGATTATACACTGGGACGCTTGTAAGCTAAGCATGGTATTTTGTCTTCTTATGTTTTTGATAAAGTCTTTTTTCCCCATTGGCATCAAGGAATACTGGTTGCAAAACAGTTCATTTAATAAAAATATCCAAGTTGACAATTGGTAGGATCAACATTAGAGTCCATAATGGTATCTTCAGTTTAAAATATTACATTTAAATGGGAAGATGTATGTTAAATCAATTTAATTATGATTGTGCAAACAAATGGCATAAATGGCTTATATAAAATCTCAAAAGCAAAGAATGAAAAGTATAGCCTGAAATCTCTTCAGAGATTTAGTGAGGCTATTATTTGTAAAATCAGTGACTTTAATGTTGCCAAATCTGCTTTCATTTAGTTGATGGAATATGATGAATAATATGTAAGTAGAAATGCTTTTTTTTTTACTCGTTGTTTAAAGCAACTCTTTCTAGGAAGTTCAGAAATAACTGAATCTGGAAAGGGGGACTCAATTTAGTATGGATAAAAATATGACTTTCCTTAGATTTAAGTTGGTTTTATTCATTTTGGAAAATATGATGATTCACAATCTAATCAGATTTTATTAAATATTACTGTGTCCTCTTGGATCATCAAATTGTTTTAACATATCCTTTTGAAAACTTGCCACTAAATAAAAATCTTTTAAAATGAATCATTCCCCATAATAAAATACCAAAAAAATTTTTAAATATAGAATGAGAATAGAAATTCTGCTTGGAGCTTTAAGGTCCTGAAATATGATAGTAAAATAGTTCTGAATCTTTACCAAACTCAAATTTAAGTCAGGTCCTCTCTTAGTAAAAGTCATCCCCCTTAACTTAAGAATATTTAAACTAGGATCCATAATTTTATTTTGTTAAAGTATTTGTATAGCAGCATTTCAGTTCAATTGGTTTCCTTTATTATCTTATGTATTTCATTTTAGTCACTTAAAGACTTTATTCTCAGAGATATGTAGATTTCACCAACGGGCCCAAGTGGTCCATTACACTAAAAAAAGGTTAAGTACTCTTGCTTAATTATTGTCTCTTCTTCATTGAAAGGTCAGTTTAAGGCACTCTTTTTTTGTCCATTCTCAGTCTATTCCCTCTCCATTTCTAGTCTCAAAAGTCATCTTTCAAATTCATTCCTGATTACTCTATAAATTTTTATAATAACTTCGATAGGGCCTCCATTTGAGGGATTCCCAGTGAAAAAGAAATAGGTTTGGATGCCATTCTACTAATGACAAATAGAGTGTGTATATTTCTAAGAATCATTGACAGATTTTTCATGTCATATAAAATTCATTACTTTTTATTATGAACAAACATTTCCCCAGACTCTTTTGGAATACCACCTATGGAAAAAGTCCAGACTTTGAAATCACTGATAAAAATCTGCCTTAATAAATATCAATTATGTTATTTTCAATGGAATAGCATTTGGAAATTTCATAAGGTAAGATCATTCTCATTTTAATTTTTAAAATAACTCTTTTCTCTATGAGAATAATAAATATAACAAATGATTCTATAATGGAATTAGAACCTATTTATTGAATTTTTAAAATTGGGACAAAAGGATAATAAACAGATGCTCTAAATACATTTTACAAATGTAGTAGAAGCCTAGACTAGTTTTTGCTGAGAGGCTTGAATGATTAAATTCATTGCTGAGGCTCCTCATGATAGATTCCCAAAAACAGCCTCATATAACCTTCTGGTTTCATTTTTCAAGGTTTCCATCCGATAGGTTTGGTTTGAACATGTTACAATTCACAAAGGGGTTAAAGTTCATGGAAGAAGGAGGAAAAAAAGAACTGATTTCCTGGTGACAAAGTACCATGCAAGGTACAGAGACTTAAATAAACATTTGAGATGTCAGATCTCTGTTTTCTTTGTGATTTAGTGCCTGAACTTCTCTTTTCCACAAATGCATCATCACTAAAGTAGACTCAAAAGTGCCTACCTTTCCCATAAAAGAAACAGAATGGATTAAGCAGGCAACATGACAGCATGGGAATTTGACCAGTATAGCCATCTATTTTATTCTTACCTCACCTAACTGTTGTGAAGAATAGCAGTGTTTGCAGTAGAACTTGATTGTCCCGGATTCTCCCTTTAAATAAATTAAACATCATGATTTCTGACCTCTAAACTGTATCCAAGGAGCAAGACTTAATGATTGCTCCCTCTGACTTTCCATGGAACCTCTGAAAGAAATTAACTTCCAGAAAACAATGTGTGCATTTGTAAGATCTGGTTTAATAAGTAGAAAATTATAATTCATTTGCCTCAGTTTTCCTTTTTAGTATAAAGATAGGTGTTTTTCTCTGCATAGAAGAAGAAAGAACCTTTCCATATTCCTTCCTTTGGTACAGCACCATGGGACACAAATCCAAAAACTCTGTGTCAACATAGGCAGTTGCCTCTCACAACAATGAGGAAAGTTTATTATTATTAATTATAGAGTATTTAAAAACAGTGGAGACAGGTGAATTTAGTAGTTCTAGAAAAGATATATGAATAACTAGAAAAGTTAGCTAAAATATCTATATCCAGCAGATAGTGAAAAAAGTCATCAACAAAATCAAGGGTTGTCATTAGTGGATATAGCTGAAATATAATGTTAAATTTTATGACAAGTTTAGAAAGTTTGACAAGCATGCAATGATATAACAGCCCTGACTTTGGAACGAAGGGAATTGTACTTTTACATGCTTACAACCTCACCTAGAAAATGTGGAGAAATCTAGTAGTTGGATCTTCTAATGTTCTGACCACAATTCCATCTTGGTAAGACTCTTGGCCATAATAACAACAACAACAAAAAACAGAATTATTAAAAGTGAGAGAATACAATCCAAGAACAGTATGCACCATACAGTGTGAGTTGTACTATTCCCATTATTCACAAGGAGTATTACAAATGTTTATGGCCCCAAACTGAGGGATATTCTCTAGTGCTATGAATCACATCTCCCAGGAGTATCCTTTCTACTTTCTGGTTACTCTTAGAAATAGCCAGAGAAGTTACATTCTTGACAGGACTGAGATTATATCTTTCTTCATGGGCATAAGACCAGGGATTCTTACTAAATACAATCAGAAAAAAATTCTTTGTGTTGCTACTGAGAAATGATATATCCTTGAAGACACATGGTATGGAATACTTTCCTTCAGCTCTTGTCTCTCTATTTCCATCTGCGAGGAAGACGCTTAAATAGACTATATGCATGGAGCATGAGTAAATGCATGGAGCATGAGTAAAAAAAATTTATTAAAAAATAAAAAAATGATATCTTTTCTTCTTAAGATACCAGAGATGGGAATGCTTCACCCTCCAAAAAAATTCCACTTGTTACAGTCACTAAGAAATCATTCCATTTACTCCCCAAGACTACCTCCAATTCAATTATGTCTTTTTAACTTGAGTTCCAGGGATCTTAAGGGGTTTATGGATAGATTTTAGGACATTTATAAACTTGACTGGAGAAAAAAACATCTTTATTTTTTTCTACCTTCTACTGAAATTTAACATTTTCTTCATTAAAATTTTTAAATATCCATTCTAGGAAGGGGCAGTTGACACTAAAATAGATAAGAATCCTTTAATTAGGTGTAATTATTCAATCAAGCACATCAGCAGTTGCTTTAATACTTGTTCTTGTGTCTCCTGTGCACCTAAAATACATATATATATATATATACATTTATGCCCTAAAGCTGTGATCATTTGCTTATGTGACCTTCAGCAGATCACTCTGGAAATTTCTTCATCTGTAAAAAGAGGCAGTTGGACTTGGTAACTTCTAATGTCCTTTCCAAATAAAAATATATGTTACTAGGAACTCTAAAGTATTTTCTAGCTATAACTTTCAAGATTCAGGGCACTATATGAGATTCTAAGAAAGGTTATTATGCAAAGATCTGTTGAGTTATACATTGTTGTATTTGTGTGTCTCTTTGTTTTCTCAGCTACATATCCATAAAAAAAATAGGGAAATGAGCTAAAAACATAGCACAAGTGTGTGTATGTATTGAGGGTGGGTGTGTAGGTAATTTGACCTCCTGGGCATCTCTAAGACTTATAGGGAAAAGATAATGAATAAAATATTGGCGGATTGGGGTTGGGGGTTGTGGCATACAGCTAGGTGGCTTAGTGTATTGAAAGTTAAGCCTAGAGACAGGAGTTATGGATTCAAATATGTCCTCAAATACTTTCAAGCTGTGTGACCCTGGGCAAGTCATTTAACCCCCATTTGCCTAGTCCTTACCAGTCATTTGCCTTTGAATTCTAAGTGTGTATTTTTTTTAAAGGAATATGGTCCTAGAAGGTTCTGCTCATTCAAAAGGAACAATAATTTTAAAAAAACAACTGGTGAATAAAGTGAAGATCATTAAGAACTTATACTCATGTGGTGAATTGAAGGAACTAAAAAGGAAAATCTTATTGAAAAGCATTTCTATAAAGGCAGAGACTGTAGTATCATTTTCATCACAGAATATACTACAGGCTATTTGAACAGATAAGAAAATAGATTAGTTGTGTAAGAACACAACTCTGACATGGAAAAATGATATAGGAATGCTGAGAAATTTCAATGACACAAGCATTTTCTAGGATTCTCTTTTCCTCCTCCTCCTCTTCTTCCTCCTCTTCCTTTTTTCCTCTTCTTTATATCCTAAAAGAACAGCTAATAATTAAGTTTGTTTAAAGATTATGATACTTTTTAAAAATTGGAAGAACCAAGGAGGCAAAATGCTATTCTGAACTTTATTCTCAATAAGGAAGAACTTACAACTGAAAGAAAAATAAAGAGAACCATGAGGAAATATGATGATTTCAGAAGTAAAAATTTCAAAGGATATGTAAGATCCCAAGAAACAAAATTCTGTTGCAGTCATTAAACATGAGAAATTCTCAAAAAATGAAATTTTTAAGAAAGATTCAATTATGATAAGTAGTAAAAGGAGAATTTCTCTACAGAGACTGATATGGGCACACAGGGGAATCATTGACAGACTTAGATTTATGTTCTGTACTTATTAAGCATTTATTAAGCATCTACTCTGTGATATTAGAAATAGTTTCCTTTTATTAAAAGAAATGTATCCTAGAACATGAAAGGAGAAGTATTTTTGCATTTCAGAAGTTCTATATTATACAGTATTATTTTTCAGAGTTTTAAAAAGAAGAGGGAAGGGAAGAGGGATCAGAAAAATGAATTCCTTGTTTACCCAATTCATTTACAATTGGAAACATGGTTCTCTCCTGAAGTTCAGATCATCTTATCCTGTGCTTCATCCTTTCAAGAAATATCATGTTTTCCTTTAAAACAAAACTTTTTAGCTTAAGAGAATTCTCTTTCCAATTGTCCTCAGATAATTTAGAGAGGAAAAAATTGCATTGATAGCTAACTTTAAAATAAAAAAAGGAAAAAAAAGTATTTTCCAGGGAAAGGTTTAATATCTCCATATTTATAAAGTTTATGGAAGAATAAAGATATTTAATTGACTTTTAGCTTTTTACATTATTAGGAGGTTAACAAATACCATGAGAATAAAAGAATTTCCATGAAAAAAATTTAATGTTAATTTTCTTTTCTTTGCATTAGAGACCCTAGTGGTTCTACATACCTGGGCCCTGATCCTTTTCCATTTCATTTGTGATAAATTTTATTGTTTAATATCTTGTTCCCATCTCATCTGAAATAGGGCCAATATTTTCTTATCTCTATTCTGATGTTTATATTCATTTGATACGCATCTGCCTGTGTCTAGTACTGAAGCAGTTTCATCTCTAGTGCATATTCCATTTTTAACACCACTTTTGCCAAACAATGTTCACTAAGGACAATAGAAAATTGAAATTGAATAGGATAGTATGATGATATGAAAATGAGTGTGAGTTTATGATCTTAAGTTAATAATCAATCAATTAATTAACATCTGTTAAGTGTCTACTCTTCATAAGTAGTGGTCTTAGGCATTGGGCATATAAACACAAAGAATAAACAATTTCTACTTTCAGGTAGCTTATATTCCATTGGGACAGATATATGTATATAATGCATGTATATAATGCAACAGAATGCATATATTGATGGGGGTGGTTCAGAAGCAAATAGATAGGAGACAGAAACAGATATAAAGAAAGGAAATAGGCTACAACCAGCGATTAGATTCAGTTTCATAGAAGGAGAGCTGCTCATCTTTGTGGCTTCTCCCCCTAGCTGAGTTTAAATGGCAGGAGAGGAGGAATGACAACTTCTGGGAATACAGTGAATGAGAATAGCTTTTAAGTGTTAGAGAAGCCTGTGGAATCAGTGGAGTAGTTCCTGAACTAACTCTCATGATCCTGGGAGAATAATTTCTAGACCAGGACTCCTAAAATCAGTGAACTAGTGGGTCAAAAGAAAAGAAAAAGTTGTTGGTTCTGCAATGACCTGGAGGCAGATGCAACAAGGGTCAGTACCATAATATTAAGAGAAATAATAATTTAATGGAAAGAACCCTATATTTGGAGTCAGGGGACCTTGATTCAAATCCTGGACCTGCCTCTAAAATATCTGTGAGACCTTCATTTTCTTATCTCTATAAAGTTCTGCCTATTTACTAACATGAAAACATGGTGATACTGTTGGTCTACAGCTGGGTCAACCATAGTGCTTCTAAATAATTGTAACTCGTTTAAAAGGGAGATCAACCTTCAGAAGGAAATGCTAAAAGATAACAACTAAAGTTAATGCTTACTTGCTTTTCTGCAAATCTTAAAATGAAAAGGCTTTCCAACCATTATAAGATGTATGGTCTTAATCTACATTTCAATATGTTATTTAAAGGCAATACTGGAACTGTCAGGGACCCTTTCTTAAGCCTGAGAGGGGTCTACAAAGGAAGGCTGACAGTTTCATTTTGTGTGACACGAAAGCATTATTTCATCAAGAGAATGTTATTATATTCACATCCATTTTAGCACTTTCCATTGCAGATTCTTCATAAACTCCAGATACATTTGGTGATAGAAGAATGGAAGAATACCACCTATGCTAAATATCCTGACAGATAGCTTGGAAGAAATTATTTGCATAAACATGTGTTCCTCAGGTTCACTTATTCCTTTATAGAAAGGGTAACAAAGACTGTAAGCTCACAACGAGAGATGCTCATGTTTGAAAATCCTGAATGTAAATAATAGAGTTGGGGGAGGGGTGGAGGCAAAAAGAAACCTAAAGCCCATTCTGTAGTTCTGCTAGGTGGAAGCTCACAGAGCCATAGTTTCCAAACTGGAAGAGTCCTTGAAATTCATATGGTCTCACTTCTTCATTGTGTTGTTGAGGAAATTTAAATACAATTTGATGAAGTGACTTAACAAAGGATACACATGTTCATGGTTTAACTCAGTTCTGATACATGGTCAGATCCTTAAAGATGGAGGAACCCACATAGGAATGACCCAGATCTGCTTCTGGAAAAAAAAATTATCCTGTGTTCTCTTTCTATGTGTGTGGAAGTAGCTTTTTTTTTCCTTTTGGCTGCATAACTGGAATGGCTATGAGACAGTCTTTCTCTTTCCAGGATCATCCCAAGGAATGAAAGTCTTTCTATCTGTATTATGGTTGCCATGAAATGAAGTGAGTGGAAGGGAGGAACTGCTGCACCTCTTACCTGCCCCCTTTTAAGCCCTATAGCCTCAAGAATTAGGCTTATATTTTGTTTCTGTTTAATGTTCCTTTTTAGGTGTAGGTAGTAGAGTCCCCATAGCCAGTACCTTTAGCTATAGTGATGTTGGAGGCAAGTAGCGTCAAGTAGAGACCCCATAGTCAGTACTTGAGCCATAGTGATGTTGGAGGCAAGATTCTTGGGCCAGATGTTGCTTCCAATAAGGAAAACTCTGAGAAATCAGGGTGCAGAACATAAGCCCAAGATGGTGATGGGAGCAGACTTTTGTGGAATATGCTTTACAGAAATTAGAGAAAGCTATGGACTTTCTCCTCTTCCCAGAGAAGGGAAGATTATGATCCTATGTGTTGGGGAGAGAGACTAAATGTATAGTTTTTCTTGTTATACTTTTGAAATTAATATTCCTTTGAAAAGCTAACCTGATTATTCACTGTTTAAATGGAATTGGGGTACATAAGGATTTTTAAGACTGGGAACATGATTAGTATGAGCTTGAGACAATGATAGAGATGAAGGATACCTCCAACTCCTTAGTATTCCTTTTTAAAAAAATTCCAGTTTACATGTTGATACAAATTTTAATATTTGTTTTCTAACATTTTGCCATCTATGCTTTTTCCTTCAACCTTAAAATAGTGCCTCAAAATGGCAGATGTCACAGAACCAATAAGGAGTCAGAGTGAAGGGGCTCTCCTGTGAAAAACAACTTGAAAGGTATGCAGAGAGAGTTAATTTGCACAGAAAAGAGGGACCCAGAAATAAAACTGCACATAGAAGAGCATGAGCCAACCAATGCCCACCTACTGAGCCAGGTTTCGTACCTGGGCATAGGCCAACTTTGGGATCCCAGGACCATTCCTAAGCCAATAGCAAAACATCTCACACTCATGCCTTGAAGTCCCAAACCTTGGCAGCCTGCATAGAGGCCCAGAAGTCTATAGCTCTAGGTCCTTTCAAACCTGTGGTGAAGCCCCTAAATCCAGGGGAAAAGAGTACACAGTGCTACATCCTGCAAATCATCCCCAGATGAGACAGAATCAACAGCTTTCAGAATTCCCAGCCCACATGCAAAAAAAGGCTGTGACAATAAGGAAACAGCAAAAGAAAACATCTATCCATAGAAAGTTTTATGGAGAGAAAGAAGAACCAGACACAGATTGAGTGAGAACAAAGCAATATGCAAACTTCAAAGAAAAATAGGAAATTCCCCCAGCAATTAAAGAATCAAATAAGAGAGGTGGAAAAAATGGGAAGATACATGGGAAAAAGAAATTAAAGTAATGAAAAAATAAAAAAAAAACAACTTAAAAAGGAAAATTGCTTCAGTGGAAAAAGAGGCACAAAAATCCAATGAAGAAAAGAATAACCTAAATAAATGGAATTGCCCCAGATTGGCCAATATGACAGCAAAGGAAAGTGATACATGTTGGAGGGGATATGACAAAATTGGGACACTAATACACTGCTCATGGAGTTGTGAATTGATCACTTTCTGGAGGACAATTTGGAATTATGCACAAAGAACTTTAAAAGATTGCCTGCCCTTTGATCCAGCCATAACACTGCTGGATTTGTACCCCAAAGAGATAATAAGGGAAAATATGTGTACAAAAATATTCATAACTGCCCTCTTTGTGATGGCAAAAAATTGGAAAATTAGAGGATGTCCATAGATTCAGGAATGGCTGAAAAAATTGAGGTATCTGATGGTGATGGAATACTATTGTGCTGAAAGGGATAATGAACTGGAGGAACTCCAGGTGAACTAGAATGACCTTCAGTAATTGATGGAGAGTGAAAAGAGCAGAACCAAAAGAATGTTGTACACAGAGATTGATACACTGTGGCACAATCAAACATAATAGACTTTTCTACTAGCAGCAATGCAATGATCCAGGACAATCCAGAGGAACTTATGAGAAAGAATGCTGTCCACATCCAGAGAAAGAATTGTGGGAACAAAAATACAGAAGAAAAACATATGACTGATCACATGATTCAATAGAAATATGATTGGGGATATAGACTATAAATGATCACTTGATTGCAATTATGAATAATATGGAAATAGTTTTTGAACAATGATACATGTATAACCTAATGGAATTACTCATTGGCTCTGGGAGGGGGAAAGAAGGATGGGAGAAAAAGAACATAGATTATGTAACCTTGGAAAAACATTCTAAATTAATTAATTAATTAAATTGTTTAATAAAAAGAATTGCCCTACTGAAAAAAAGAGGTAAAAATATCCACTGAAGAAAAGAGTTTCATGAACAGTAGAATTGACCAACAGGAGAAAGAGGTATAAAAAAATGCAGTGAAGAAAGGAGTTCCACAAAAAGTTGAATGGACCAAATGGACAAGGAGGATCAAATGGTCATGGGAAAAAAATCAGTCTTTAAAATTTAGAATTGGTAAAATAGAAGCTAATGACTTTGTGAGACTTCAAGAAACAGTAAAACAAAATTAAAAGAATGAAAAAATAGAAGAAAATATGAAATATTTCATTTCAAACACAACTGACCTAGAAAATAGATCCAGGAGCAGCAATTGACATCACAAAGTGAGAGATCATTTTTTTGCCTACTCAGCTTTATAGTATGTTACTTTTGCCAGCTAAAGAGGATCAAGAGGAACAAAAGAGTATCTGGAAGTCATGGTGGTGGTAAAAATTGAATCGAAATTTCAGTTTCTCCAAAAAGTAATCCAGACACATATATTAGAAATAAATAAATAAGCTAGGGTATGTTACCTCAATGCATTTGGGTTAACCTACTATCACAGATTTTTAGAAGAATATGCAAAATATTGGGGACGAACAGAAACTAATTAATTAAATTATGTATTATTAGAAAGTTTACCCACATCTTAAAAAGAATAATATATTATGTTCAGTAATCAAATGGACCTGTGATCTCATCATAGGATCATTGATAATATATTTACTACTGAAAAGGGATATTTAAGGACTTCAAGTCCAACTCTCTCATTTTTAAAGATGAAGAAACTGATGAAGAGAGAAGTTGTGACTTGCCCAGGGTGAAACAACTGGCAAGTATCGAAGGTAGGATTTGAACTGAAGTCTTGCTAACTTTAAGTCCCACACTCTATCTACCACTCCACATAGCATTTTTAGGAATTCTATTCAATAATGGATATTTTAAGCTTTCCTCTCTGCTTATCCTCTTACCAATCATGTGTGAGTTTTCCACAGGGGGCTCCACCTGATGGGTAGGAAACATTCCTTATTTCTTTTTTCAACATTGAGAGGTACAAGGAAAACACTTTAGCTATCTATCATTACCCTGAATATTATAATAAGTTGATTTTAAGACTAAAGGAAAATCCCTAAGGGCCACATGATTCTTTCACCTTTGGCTTTAGGGAGTTTATTTTAAGTCAACAGTTATTTGTTTAGTCACAATTGCTCCAACTTCCTATGTCAGAAGATTTTTAACAATTAGGCAGCTTGGGCCCTCTGCCTAAATCTCCATTTATATCCTCTTAATTTAATCCTTAACATCTTAGTGACTGAGGAAAAATTAACTTAATTAGAATGTAAAAACAGATAATGAGGCAATATATTGATATATTATATCAGATTATATTATATTCTGTTATGTTATATTACATATATTAAATCATAATATCATATTATCTTATCTTATGTTATATTACATGCTAGTATAATGCTATGATGTATATAGGTATGTGATCATATGTGTATACATGCATATATTATGTATATGTGTAGATAGGTTGACGGATAGACAGACAGATAGAACAGGAAAAGAAGTGAGGAAACAGTAACCTCACCTTTTCTTGGGACTTTCCTGAGCTTAGGATTTCTACTCTGAGATTTTTGTAGAGTTAATGATGCTCTTCAATAGCTATTTTATCTGCCCCTGCTTGGTCTTATCTTTTATCTTCAAAATTCTGCTGGAAAGCTCTAGACTCCAAAATCTTTAATTCTTCATTCTTGATAACTCAGTGTTTATAAAAAAGAAATAGTACCTAGATGGCATAATAAAATCTCTTAGAAAATTGAAAAAAGACCTATTGTTTGGTTTTATTTCACTTAATGGAGAGGCTTTCAAAAACTTTCACGATGAATCTAAAGACTTTTAAATGATTATTTGGAAAAAATATGTTATCTTGTTAAGGTCTCAGAATTGTCAGGGCCAGTATTACACAGGTCCTGATCCTAAAATAGTTTATCTTCAATTTCTAGCTTTCTATCATAGAATGCCTTCATATTATATTTTAATCCTATTCTTTGGAATTTCTACTTGATTATATATTTGTCTAACTGCTATCATGATTTTATTCATTTTAATCAATCTGAGGCTCATTTTTGGCTTTTGATGAAAACTGTATTTCATGAATTGCTGCCACTTAAAAATGTTACAAATGAGATTTTGCTTTCATGGGAAGTTTGGAGACATTAAAGGTGCTCTTATAAGTTCCTTAAAACAATATAGCCCTTTCTT
The DNA here is from genome assembly GCF_016433145.1 of Gracilinanus agilis. Taxonomy (NCBI): domain Eukaryota; kingdom Metazoa; phylum Chordata; class Mammalia; order Didelphimorphia; family Didelphidae; genus Gracilinanus; species Gracilinanus agilis. The sequence goes on along the minus strand of NC_058132.1, from coordinate 284,288,097 downwards.
CTCCTGCTTTTCGACCCTGGTTCAACTCAAAGACCATCTCTATTGTCTGACCAATACAAACACATTGTTGGATGAGAATTACACATGTTCTTCTAAATACATGGTGAAATCTAGAGAATAGATATTTTAACTCAAAAATAATTTTCCATGTGGATCAAAATGCAAAGATAGTTGCAAACAACATTCTATAATTAGGGCAGTTAGGTGAAGCAATGGTTAGAAAGCCAGGCCTGGAGTCAGGAAGATCTGAGTTCAAATCCAGCCACAGACACCTACTAACTTGGTGACCCTGGGCAAGTTACTTAATGCTGTTTTCCTCAGTTTCCTCATTTATTAAATGACATAGAGAAGACAATGGAAAAATCACTACAGTACTTTTACCAAGACAGACGTAACTGAAATGACTGGACAACAAAATTCAATAATGTACCATTTTTTTTATTATTGCCCAATTAACTGGAAGATATATAGTTTTCAAGACCCTATTTTGCTTACTACTTGTTGATTAAGAAAAGAACAACACATTTGATATAGTAAAATAATATCCTTCTTTGCAAGCTTTATTTTTACATGAAGAGATCACCTATACATTTATTATAGTCATACAAAATTCCTTGGAAGTTATTACCACCAATATTACAACTCTGGTCAAAAACTTTGAAAATCAATGAATCTGTCAAGATATAAAAAAGGATGATTACTTGATAAAGTAATTTTCATTATAATAGAAGATATTCGATATCAAATTTTATATTAAAATATATAAAACAAAAATCTGTAAACATATATAAAATATATAAAAAGGTTGTTTACTTGGTAAAGTAATTTGCATTATAATAGAAGATATTTGATGCAGAAATCCTGATCAAAGAAGGATATCCTATGGGGGATAAGGTCCTTCAAATGTTCCTGTATAAAGATGACATTGTCCATAGAATCTCCTAGAAAAGATCTGTAATCTCTCAATATCTATGATACTTGTTTCTCTTTCTTTACTAGATCATTATTACTATTTATTTATTATTCCTTAGGTTGCACTATACAATCCTCCCATACCAAATATACTGAAACTCTTCTTTCTGGAAAGTCAGCAATTATCTCCTAATACTAAAAACAATTTTTTCCTTCATCTTCATCTTCTTAGATGTCTTCACAGATTTGACTTAATTTATTACCACTTCCTTGAAACTCTTTCTTTCTTTATCTTGCATGATCCTCTTTTTTCTATCTCTTTGAAAATTCCTTCTGTCTTTTTTGCTGGCTATTCTATCTCCTCCTATTCTTTAAATCTTAGCATTTTCCACTGTCCTATCCTTTCCCACTTTCTTTCTAACAGTGAATCCTGAATCTCGATTTCTATCTTAACTTCTCATAATATATCTGTTCCATTTTCTCTTACTATTTTTCCCATATAGCCTATAAGTGGTTAAATGCCCCTTTGGTACTTCAGTTTTAAGGTCTAAAACAGATTTATCCACTTTTCTCCAAAACCTACTTCTTCTCTTGACTTATTATTTCTATTAATGATGACACAATTTTCCCAGTTTCTCATCCCTTTATACTTTTATCCTTAACATAAAAGTTCTCAAAAATTCAACTATCTTTTCTATGCTGATTCTGATTCTCAGGTTTATTTGACCAGCCATTGTTTTCCTTATTTCTATTCTTGCATATCTAAATGCTTGTTTGACATTTCAAACCAGTTGTTGACTAGACACCTTAAATACAACATACCTCAAATTGAACTCATTATCTGATCCCTTCCAAAATCTCCCCATTTCCTAATTTCTTTCTTAATGTGAAGGGTACTAACATACTTCCATCATCCAGGCTGACAACTAGAGTTTATACACAACTCCTCACTTTCTCTCATCCCTTTTTCTCCCAACTAATCAGTTGACAAGTCCTATTGTTTTAATGTTCTCCATCATTTTTCATAAACGGCCCCCTCTCTCCACTGACACTGCTGCCACAATGGTACCAACCCTCATCACTTCAGTCTTAGACTATTGAGAAAACTTGCTATTGTCTCTGCTTATTCAGTTCCTAATCAAGTCCATCTGCAACTCAGCTGTCAGATTAATCTTCCTATTGTGCCAGTTTGACTACGTGTGTCTCTCTCTCTCTCTCCTCTCCTCTCTCTCTCTCTCTCTCTCTCTCTCTCTCTCTCTCTCTCTCTC
>NC_058132.1:284233139-284285540 GCF_016433145.1 Gracilinanus agilis | reverse complement strand
TCTCTCTCTCTCTCTCTCTCTCTCTCTCTCTCTCTCTCTCTCTCTCTCTCACCCCACACACACACACTTTGCCATCTATTGCTTCCAATGTCAAATGTAAAATCTTGTTTTTTGAGGTCCATCAAAACCTGTCCCCTTCTATCTTCCCAACCTTAATAGACCTTATGTTCTCTACTCTCCTGCAATCTCGATCTCATCTCCAACATTTGATTGAGTTGACCCTCGCTTCTTTGCTGTTCCTCATACTAGATATTCCACATCCTTATAAGGGGGCATTTTTACTTTCAATTCCTATAACAAGAATTCTCTTTTATAACATTTTTATAAGAGCTATTCCTGATCCCCCTTGATGCTAGATCCTTCCCTCTGTGGAAGGTGCTTCCTTCAGTTGTTTGCTTATAGTCTTCCACTTAACTTGCAAACTTAAGGATAGTTTTTGTTTTGTTTTGTTCTTACCATTCTTCCTATTACCAGTGTTTAATAGTGTTGTTGTTGTTTAGTTACTTTTCAGTCATGTCCAAATCTTTGTGATTCCATTTGCAGTATTCTTGGCAAAGATACTGAAATGGTTGGCCTTTCCCTTTCCAGCTCATTTTAAAGAAGAGTAAATTGAGACAAACAGAGTTATGTGACTTACCAAGGGTCACAAAGCTAGTAGCTGAGGTCAGATTTGAAATCAGGAAGATGATTCTTCCTGACAAGGTTTAAAACTATAGCCATTATGCCACTTTATTGTCCTGTGATGATTTATTAGAGTTTTATTAATTATTACATATTGTTATTATCTATTAATTTTATTTTATACTAATATTTTGTGTATTGTTAATCATATATTAGTTTGTTAATATTTAATTATTAATTTAATTATTTAGTTTATTGACTTGATTTCAGTCATTAAAGGCTAATGATTATTTCTTTGAAGTTGATCTTGAAACAATACCTTCATTTCCATTCTTACTGCCATTATAAAAAGTAGCACAAAGGCTATAGTGCTCAGTCCTAAGTTCATGTTCAGTCTCAGATGTGTGACCCATAGCAAATTACTCTGCCTCTTTCAGTTTCCTTATCTTTAAATTGATGATAATAATATTTATCTCAGTATTGTGGGACATCAAATGAGTAAATATATGAAAATACGTTTACAGATCTTTAGATATTATTTACAATTTTGTTTTCATTAGCTACCATCCAAATTATTTTAATAAATTACTTGCTCGTTTTTCTGTTCTCTCTCTTCCTTTGACAATTTCTAGACTAGTCTTTTTAAATCATAGATCTCCTTGTATTATCCCCCTACTTTAAAATAGCAGTAGCAATAGTAACAAATCTTCAGGAACTCCTTGACTTCTATAGCATAAACCCAAAATCATTAGCTTGGTGTTCCAGAACCTTGATCTATGGATGAATTCATCTAATTGAGAGAATTCATCTTTCTGAAGAACCTTTCTCTTTGTGCCACAACCTACTCTTCCATTTTTTCTCCTAAACTGCTAAACATACCATCAGTTCTAGTTCAATTGGATTGATTTTTTACCTCCTCTAGTCATCCCATTCTTTCCATGTATAACGCCTTTTTCCTAACCGTTCCCATCCCTATCTCAGCCTGTGACAAGTTTATTCATCCTTCAAGACCCATCTCAAATCTTCTTTATAAAATTTTCTTCATGAAACCTTCCACAGCAGCTAGAAGTGATTTCTCTCTCCTCTGAATTCCTATCACTCTGCCATTAAGCTAATCACATAATGTAGAAGAGTTTAATGCCTTCTATTTGTATACACACTATGCTAAACATTAAAGACATCAATATATAGACAAAAAAGTCTGTACTTCCAAGAATTTACATTTTTTTAGGATAAAATTATCTTCTCTAGATATTTGACAAGCTTGTGAGGACCACATGAAGTAACAAGATGCCACAATGGATAATGTGCTTCACTTGAAATAACAAAGCCATGGGTGCAGATCCAACCTCAGATACTTATTACTTGCCTGACTTTGGCCTGTCTAGGCTTGTTTCCTCACTATTAAAAATGGGAATAATAATAGCATGTGCCTCACAGCATCAAATGCAGTAGTATTTGTAAAGTACTTTACAAACCTTAAGATGCTATGTAAATGCAAACATTATTATAACTACTATTATTATTACATTGAGCATATTAATTATACAAAATGCTATTTAAATGGTAAATGGTAATTTCATCATAAACTATCCTACAGTGGCTGGCATTTATGTCTTATCTACCTTATTGCATCATAAAAACCTCAAGGTCAGTGGGCCACATATTACTTTCCATCTCTCATGGCGCCTTGTATATATTCAAAATATGTGTTAAAACACCGAATCTTCTAAATCACTCCAAGATGTGAATAGTCAGGCAATCACACTGAGAAAGGACAAATCCTTGCTATGGAATTATACTGGTAACATGACTAGCTATCCCTACTGTGCTCATTTTTTCTTAGAGAAATTGTATTGAGGAAAATTCTCAAAGACTTTGAGAAACTTCTTATAGTGAGCAGAAGGAGCTCTGATACTGCTAGCACTGAACTCAGCACTTTTCAGCTAACCTAAATTGAACCTAAGTTCTCAGAAATTTTTTTCTTATAATTACCCTATACCACTGGAAAATTTTTGACTAAAATGCACTCACACCTACCTGTACACATATTTCATTCACATATTTATATATATATATATATGTATATGTATATATATGTATACATATATTTTAATATGTGGATGCAATATTGTTAACATTTCTTGATAATATTAAATACTTAGTAGTATAAGATTCATAAACCACTTTAAAAACATTATCTTATGTGATCCTTATAACAACCTTATGAGGTAGATGCTACAGATGTTATTATCCCAATTTTACTTATGAGGAAACAGGTTCAAAGAGGTTGTGACTTGCCTGTGGTCACACAGCAAGTTAATGCCATATTTATAAACCAGATCTTTTTTGACTCCATATTAAGCATTTTCAGACTTTTTCACAGACCTAATCAAACTTGTGGTACTTCAAAAAACCAATTTCTTGAAAATATGATTAAAAAATAAAAGGATTCAGGGTCTATTCTACAACCTTATGTTACAACCAGATGAAATAAAAATTCCTTAGTTATTCTTTACTTTCACATTGCTAATGTTTTTAATGTTTTAAATGAACAAATATGCTCTACCACTTACCTATACACTAAACATACATTTTTCAAAGTCTTCATTCCCTTTTTTAACATATAAAATATAGGTCAAGCACCTTTGTTAATTAAGTCTCTTTCATTAAAAACATGACCCTGTTTTTTTTTAAATGCATTCACTCTTGTGTGTTAAATTTATGTGGATAGTCCATAAACAGTTCCTAATTAGTCACATGTGTATTCAGATGTGGACTTGTGTGTTATAAACTAACACTGAAGTGTATAAGAAACTGTCAGTCAGATCAAAAGTCAATCTAAAATCTTCCCGTTTGCAAAGCTGAGATGCTGTCACACTTAGTTAGTCATAAATGTTTAAAACAGCAACCAAACTTTTATTCTAATTGAGTATGAGTTGAAAGGCTACCCACTTTGATGTCTTTGCTTTTATCATTTGTATATAGCTAAAAACTACTATTATGCCTTTTTTTTCCCTGGGAGTAATAGACATTACTTGGTTCTGAAAATATACAGGTAGGTCAGTCAGTAATTGCAGGGCCTCTGTAAGGTTTCCAGCACTGTCTATAATCTTTGACATGCAAATGCTCAAAAGTAAAATTCTTTCTTTTTTTTCCTTTCTTTTCTTTCCTATTTGACCCCTTCCTTTGCACATTTGTGAACTAGGACATAAGGAACACATCTCCGTAATGATATTTGGGACCATCATTTTAAATCTGTTCCATATCTTCCTTTTTTACCCCTGCCCTCAGCAGAAACATTGATTTACCATGGGCTTGAAGTGATAATATTATACATTAATTCTAGTATGATCAGTTGGTACTATTATCCTCATTGTCCTTGCTCAGAATGTGAAGCCCAGAAATGCAGTGACCCTCTTGGGGTGAGACAGTGGCTCATCTGGAAATAAAGCACAGCTCTCTCACTGCCATTTTGGGACTGCTTTCATTCTAAATATGTAACCACATATACATATTCAGGATCTTTTACTTTAAATTTGAATATTCTTTTGCAATGAAGAGTTCTGAAAGTTTAGATTATGTGAGAGAACAAATGGAGTTGTCCTTTTCCTAATACAATGCCATTTTGTGCAATGATGGCTAAGTAGATTGTTGATGAAAGAAAACAATGAATGAAAATGAAATAGAAGTATTGGCAAAAGTTTGGATTTTAGTATTTGGAAAGAAAATATTCCTATTTTAAAGGAGACAGCCTTTTCAGGAATGAAATTAATCTTCAAAATCTTCCAGAATGGGGAAGTTCTTTACCAAAAAGAGAAATGTTACCTATTTTCAGAAAAAAATGGTTTAGGATGCAGAATGTTGCATTTATGTGAGAGGAGAAGCTCAGAATTAGAAGGAACTTTGAAAATCCAGTTTCAGAATCTGAGTCATTAACAGCTTTGGAGGTCATCTAGGGCGATCTCTACCCAAAACCTGAACCCATCTAGCATTGCCTTGAAGATATCTAGTAACATCCTTAGGCACCTATTCAACATTTTGACTCTGTGGGAAAAGTTTTACATCTATTGAGCCATAATATTATCATCTTTTTCTTCCAGTGTTTGAGGATAATACTTCATTTTGTGGCCAAGTATATTAACTAGAAACTAGCTATAACAAATAATAATTTCATAGCTAGGAACTAGTAAACTTGGATGAGAAATTTAAAATCTCCAGGTCTATTTACTCATGTGTTAGATGAGCAAGATGGACTAGATTTCTGGATTATCTTTCAGATCCAAGATTCTATGAACCCGTAAGTCTAATTGCTCTTCCATGTAAAATCTCTTCAAGTATTTAGAGTTAGTTATTATATCATAGCAAAGCATTCATTTCTCTAGGCTGAAACTTGTCAAATTCCTTCAATTAATCTTTATATGACATGTTTTTAAGGTTTATTTCCTTCCTAGATACAATTCTATGGATATTTGCCAGTTTTCCAATACTTCTTTTAAAATATCATGGGCAGAACTGGAGACAACATTTAAGATGTCTCATGCAGTTAGATTAAAACCTCCCTTAATCTGGGAACTTTGCTTTTTGTAATACAACTTAATATCCTATGGTTTTTTGACTGCCATATTATACTACTGAATCTTACCAAGCTTGTATTTTGAGCCATATTCTTCCCTACCTCCATCTCTGAACTATATCTATGTAGTGAATTCTTTTTAAATCCCAAAGATAGGACTTCCTAATATATGCATAATAAATTTGATATTGTTATTTTAATTTAGTTTGTCATTTCAACCAATAAGATCTTTTAGGAACTTAAATCTGTCAGCCAATACTTTACATGTTAATGACAAATTTGCATCATTCTTTAATAGAAATAATATCTTTATTGTTATTCAAATAACACATATATATTTTTTTCTCAATGGGAAAATATCATTTCATTGGAAGAACTTGACCGGAACATACTGTTTCCTTACAGCCCCAAATATGAGGTGATTTTGTCATTGTCATATAACCAAATTAACCACCAAATTTACATAATTGGAGTTACTTCAATGATGATGAGATAACCTCAATAAAAATGAAGTTCTCTTGAGATTTGATAATTCTCAGCCAGGTATAATGTAGAACGTAAGAATTAGTTCAAACCAGTAACATGATTGTAGTACCCGAATCTATGATGAAACTATTTAACTTCCTGGGCATGTTTTCTCATCTATAAAATGGAGTGGGGCATGATCTCTAAGTTCCCTTCCATCTTTAAGTCATATGATCCTAAGAAATCTAGCTAAATTCTTTTTAGGGCATCATGGTCTCTTGACAGAAAAGGAAATAATATTGGTTGTTTTATCCTTTATTCTTAATGGACCCTTCCAACTCAGAGAGATTACTTCACAAATGATCCCTCAAATGCTTCATTCTAGAAATTTATTAGGAATGGAAATCATATTCACCAATCTATAGTTGAAATAATTCAACATATCCCCAGTTTTAAAAATTATAAAAATTCATGTCTACCTATAGAATTTTTCCTATTCATTTCATTTCCTCAAAGATCATTCCCATACATTTTCTATTCTCCATGATTTTCATTCTTTTAATTTTTAAAGGTTTTTGTGACATTATTTACTGTAGAATCAGAATGAAATTCTGAAGATACAAAGAGAAGCAATTCCAATAAGGAGGAAAAAGCGGAGTTGTTTGAAAAAAAATCAATGTGGATTCCAAAATAATTTATAGAACAACTTTGACATTTTTAAAATACCAGAGAAAACAAAGATGGGTAATAGAGAAAAATGCAGAAATTGGTCATGGAACTGTAACACTAGTGACAGGAGTACTTAAAGTCAGAAAGCTAAAAAAATAGAGTCATTTTTTGTATGGGAGAATTGTATATATTGGCAAAAAAAAAAATAGAGTAGAATCAAGTTAGACTATTAGTGAATAAGATAATGATAAGGATCTGGGTTCCTGAATTACTACTTTTGTTGCAGTGGATAGCCCTCTGGATAAGGAAGGAGAAGATATGGAGTTATAAATGTTGTTGAAGTGAAGACTAAATATATCAATAAATATGAAAAAAAACCCCACAGTGAATGAGGTAGGTACCAGAGGAGCAGAGGATAATGTCCTGATTTTCAAAAATGGGAAGAGAATATTAGTGTTAATTATAAACCAATAACCTTGACTTCGGTTCCTGGAAAAATTCTAGAATGTATTATTTAATATCTATTCAGGGAAATCTAGAAAGTGAAGTGGCAATCACAATAACCCTTCTTCTCTCTTGTCTATTTGGCAATGGTGCAGTGGATTAAGCACTAGGCTTGGAATCAGGAATACTCATCTTTTAGAATTCAAATCTTCCCTCAGATACTAGCTATGTGACTTATTAGTTGTCTGCAAATCACTTAACCCTGTTTGCCTCATTTCTTCATATGTAAAAGGAATTGGAGAAGGAAATGCAAACTATTTCAAGATTTTTGCTTAAGAAAAAAATGGGGTCATAAAGATTCAGATACAACTGAAAAGACCCACCAACAACTTTTGTCTATATACTTCTTCAGTGATCTCATCAATTTTCCATGGTTTGGTTTAACTAACTTTATGAAGATAACTATTTCAATTAAAAAATCCTGACTCTCATTCTCGTATCCCCAATAAAAGAATATTCTTTGAAAGTAGCAATGCTTCATTTTTGTTTATGTGCTTTTGTATCTCCTTTATCAGCATAAAGTCTGACATTTTTGTTGCTGTTGTTCTTTGTTGCTGCTGCTAATATTGTTGAATGGTATTTCTTTGTTTTCTCTTTGACCCTTTAAAAATACAAAAGCTTCTTTCTTTCTTTCTTTCTTTCTTTCTTTCTTTCTTTCTTTCTTTCTTTCTTTCTTTCTTTCTTTCTTTCTTTCTTTCTTTCTTTCTTTCTTTCTTTCTTAACCATAGCCTTCTTTGGTCAGAGAATCATGAAGGCACTGATTTAACTGTCCAATTTTTTTCTTATAAATAATCCTTATTAATCTTTCTTATGTTTCTCCCATTTGGAAAGTTTTATGTTGAATAAACTGGTTTCTTCTGGAGTGTGAATCAAATTTCTCCCATTTGTTGAAAGTCTATCTATTTTTCTCTGATGAATAGAGTCAGTTTTTCATATTTTTCTGGCATGTATACTGATAGATTTTGCTTTGAGGATTATCATATTCTGATCCTGTCTGTGATTTATCATAGACAAGGAATAGTCTAGGATTATTTGAAAGGGTGGTGACTTGCCTAGGATCACAACAGCCTGTAATGTTGCTGGTGGCAAGTTTCAAATTTAATCACCATTTTCCTTGATGATTTAAACTGTGTTTTTCCTCCTTTGGCAATCTGTGATTCTAGGCAATGAGACCACAGTTCCATGGTACAATGGATAGAGTTTCAGGAATCAGAATCAGGAAGACCTAGATGCAAATCCTGTCTTTGATGCTTTTTTAAAAAATATTTTTATTTTTATTTTCCAGATTACATTTTTGCACAATTTTTAATATTCGTTTTCTGACATTTTGAGATCCACTTTCTTTCCTCCCTCTAACTCCTTCACCTTTCCAAGACAGCAAGTAATATATAGATTTTTACATGTGTGTTATTATAAAATACATATTTCCATATTTACCATGTGAAAGAAGCTACATATCACTTATGCTAGAGAAAAATTCATGGAGGAAAGTGAAAAATGGTTTTGTGTAATCTGCATTCAGACTTTTCTCAGTTCCTCATATAGCATGGATAGCCTTTTCATCTTATCATGAGTCCATTTGATTTGCCCTGGATCCTTGCATTGTGATAATAGTTAAGTAATTCACAGTTGATCATTGTTCTTTATTGCTATGACTGTGTTCAAAGTTCTAGTATGACTCATTTCAATTTGCATCACTTCTTATAAGTCTTTCCAGGTTTTTGTCTTTGATATTTAATAGTTATGACCCTAAGAAAGTCACTACTCTGCCCTAGGCATATATAAAAACAGGATAGTAATAGTACCTAAAAAGAGTTATTCCAAAGCTCAAAAGAAAAACAAAATACTTAAAGTGAATTGCAAATTAAAGTGTTATAAAAAGCAAAGTATTATTATTATTATTATTAGCAGTATTTTGCCTATTTCTTTAGTACTTCTGGACATTTTTTCTTGTATTCATGCATGTCATGTTTATGCTTTATATTTTGTCATGTTTTTTAAGGCTGTCTCTGTTCCTTAAAGATTTCTGCATGTGCTATTCTTCAATTCAATCATATTGACTTGTATCATTTTTTCTAGCTGTCCTTTGGTTCTCTTTGTCCAAAATTTCTTCAAAATATATTTGTGAGTTCTAAATATGATATTCTCCTTGTGAGACTTTCTATTGTCTAGAACAGATTCTTCATTTTGTATATTCAATTGCCTAATGAATCATTTGCCTTACTGTTTAATTTTAGTTCTACATTCTATCTTTGTTTCCTGTTACCTTTCTCGTTTCCTTTTTTAGACATTATTGAGTTCCTTGATGTTGTCTCCTTGTTTCTGAATACCCTGGAACATTTTTGTCTCTAACTCTTTCATTTTATTGAGTTTTTAGGTCACTTTCCATTTTAACATATTTCTTCACTGTATTATGACCTTTATAAGGTTCCCTATTCCTTTTTTCATCTTTCCTCATGATTATCCCAGCTTTCTTCCCTAAACATTTGTGTCTTGTATTCTCTTCAGTCTCTTTACTCCAGCATTTTTCATGTCTATTTCTTCATCTCAGAGAGCATTATTTTGGGCTTTCATTTCATTTCCTACCACAGTGAGACACTGCCATGTTATTTTCTCTTGTCTATATCTTATTATCTTGACCACCAACATGGTCCTTATGTTGAGAGGCAGACATGCTTGATTGGCTACTAGTTATATGAAAAATAAATGTGTGGATAGAAGATGAGGAGAGCTAGATTAACAAATTTTCTTCAACCTAGAAGATCAGATCTGAATTGCCTTAGTCTCTTCAACACCTGCTTACTTCCCAATACAATTGCTCGTTTACCTTCCCAGGTGTCAAGTCTTTCACAGAAAGGTGAAATTCTAATTATGATGTACCTACCATTTTACTTCCAGATAGGAAGTGATAGGATAAAAAGACCAGACTTACTCTTTTATTTTCTTGATCTCTATATGATTTTTTTAAATGCTGATGAGGTTAAACTGGGAAACATTAGTTTTTTCAGGCATAATGACTTGAATTCACTGCTAGGAAATCTCTTAAGTTCCTTTCATTTATTTTGGGCTTCATTTTCCCCTTATCCATTTTTATTTTACCCTTCTGCTTAAAAAGATAAATCCTTTTGGTAGAGAAACCCTCCCCCACCCCAAATTAATATAGAATAGTCATTCATTTGCTTCTTTTTATTCATCCATGTAAAATGGTGTTCCTATACACTTCTGGAACACTTTCCTCATTCCAACACAGCTAAAAACAAGCAAAAATCAAACAAACAATAGATGCCAATCTTTCAGCCTTTTCCATTTACTGAAAGCTTCTACTCAAAGTTGGTCACTAAACTTCTTGATACTAGGTCATTGATTATGTGTTTGTTTAAGAGAAATGTTATTTAATAAATGAGGAAATGGAGTCAGAGGAAATAAATGACAGTCGGGAATTGAATCCAGTATCCCTGATTCCTACTTGAATTTGCTGCTAAATTTAAATTTGGAGATAGTTATATCTTTTTTTCTTGAAGCCTTCATACATTAAGCTATATAGAACCACATGACATTAAAGATAGAAAGAGATTGTATGTACCACAATAAATTAGGAGGAAAAACTATGATGATGAGGTCAGCAGACTTTTATATAGTGCTTTGAATTTTGCAAAATATTTCATAAACATGATCATGGGTGTATATTATATTCCCACTGATGCTTCTGAATGATGCTGCCCAGGGATTCTTAATTTTTTGTGTCCTAGGACATTTTGGGCAATTGGATGATGCCTATGAACATCTTTTCAGAATGCTATTTTAAATGAATAAGGTAAAATACAAAGGATTACAAAGGAAACTAGTTACATTGAAATGCAGGTACCAAAATATATATTTTTTTTTTAACATTTATTAATATTCATTTTTAACATGGTTGCATGATTCATGCTCCTACTTTCCCCTTCAGCCCTGTACCCCCCACACCCATGCCAACGCACATTTCCACTGGTTTTATCATGTCATTGATCAAGACCTATTTCCAAATTGTTGATAGTTGCATTGGTGTGGTAGTTTCAAGTCTACATCCCCAATCATGTCCACCCCAACCAATGTGTTCAGGCAGTTGTTTTTCTTCTGTGTTTCCTCTCCTGCAGTCCTTCCTCTGAATGTGGGTAGTGTTCTTTTCCACAAATCCCTCAGAGCTGTCTTTTGTCATTGCATTGCTGCTGGTACAGAAGTCCATTGCATTCGATTTTACCATAGTATATCAGTCTCTTTGTATAATGTTCTTCTGGCTCTGCTCCTTTCACTCTGCATCAATTCCTGGAGGTCTTTCCAGTTCACCTGGAACTTCTCCAGTTTATTATTCCTTTGAGCGCAATAGTATTCCATCACCAGCATATACCACAATTTGTTCAGCCATTCCCCAATTGAAGGGCATCCCCTCCTTTTCCAGTTTTTTGCCACCACAAAAATCTCAGCTATAAATATTTTTGTACAAGTCTGTTTATTAATGATCTCTTTGGGGTACAAACCCAACAATGGTACGGCTGGATCAAAGGGCAGGCATTCTTTATAGCCCTTTGAGCATAGTTCCAAATTGCCAGCCAGAATGGTTGGATCAGTTCACAACTCCACCAGCAATGCATTAATGTCCCAATTTTGCCACATCCTCTCCAGCATTCATTACTCTCCCCTTCTTTCATTTTAGCCAATCTGCTAGGTGTGAGGTGATACCTCAGAATTGTTTTGATTTGCATTTCTCTAATTATTAGAGATTTAGAACACTTTCTCATGTGCTTATTGATATTTTTGATTTCTTTACCTGAAAATTACCTATTCATGTCTCTTGCCCATTTATCAATTGGGGAATGGCTTGATTTTTTATACAATTGATTTAACTCCTTGTATATTTGAGTAATTAGACCCCTGTCAGAGTTTTTTGTTATAAAGATTTTTTTTCCCAGTTTGTTTCCCTTCTGATTTTGACTACATTGTTTTTGTTTCTACAAAAGCTTTTTCATTTAATATAATCAAAACCATTTAATTTACATTTTGTAATTTTCTCTAACTCTTGCTTGGTTTTAAAATCTTTCTTTTCCCAGAGATCTGACAAGTATACTATTCTGTGTTCACTTAACTTATTTATAGTTTCTTTCTTTATTTTCAAGTCATTCACCCATTCTGAATTTATCTTGGTGTAGGGTGTGAGATGTTGATCTAAAACTAATCTCTCCCATATTGTTTTCCAAATTTCCCAGCAGTTTTTGTCAAATAGTGGATTCATGTCCCAAAAGTTGAGCTCTTTGGGTTTATCATACACTGTCTTGCTGATGTCATTTACCCCAAGTCTATTCCACTAATCCTGCCTTCTGTCTCTTAGCCAGTACCATATTGTGTTGATGACTGCTGCTTTATAGTATAGTTTAATATCTGGTACTGCTAGGCCACCTTCCTTCACATTTTTTTTCATTATTTCCCTTGATATTCTTGATCTTTTGTTATTCCAAATGAAATTTGTTATAATTTTTTCTAATTCAGTAAAGAAGTTTTTTGGATATTTTTAAAAATCATACACTCCAGGTTAAGAACCCATCTTTTCACTGATATTCCATTAATGCGACATGTAAAAGCTAATAGCATAGTAGATGCTTTCTTAGTATGTGCTGTCTCTCTCACTAATATCTTGTATTGTTCAATTATATCCAACTCTCCATCATTCCATGTGGTATTTTCTAGGCAAAGATATTATAGTGGTGTGTTATTTCCTTCTCCAGATCATCTTACAGAGGAGTAAACTGAGGCAAATACGATTAAGTGACTTGACCAAGGTCACACAGCTAAACATGTCTGAGACCAGATTTGAACTTAGGTCTATCCTGACCAGTGCTTTATCCACTACACAACATAGCTGCCCTCTTCTATTACCTATCATTTTTGGCTTTCAATTCACTCATTTAACAATTTAAGTTTTTGATCTAGGTGATTTTTAAATTTCTCTCCAACACTAGTAGTTAATGATAACAACACACTTCTGAAGAACAGATTAAATCATATCAAATAAGAGCAAAATACTAAATTCAAAGTAGTTAATTTGATTATTGCTTAGCTGGTCTGAAAATTGGAATAATGGGAAATGGAATAGAATTAGAGGGAGAAGATTGAATACACTGAGAGTGAGGTACTTTAAGACTGCTTATTTATTTTCCTGGTTTTGATTATCTATATTATCAGTCCTCCCCATTACAGAGGTCTGTATTTTATTAGGCAATCAACAAGTATTCATTGAGTGTCTATTCTGTGCAAACCATTCATAGTGTTGGCAGTCTGAAGTACTACTACCGCCTGAGGCAGGTTTTTTAGTGTGTGGAGTACTGCAGTGAAGAGTGGAGCCAAGACCCTAGGCTTAGCACCTTCACCCACTCTGTCTCTCCTGCTCTCTGTGCTTGAATCTCTCCTTCTGTAAAGCAGAGATAATGACATCTCCTTCTCCCTACCTGCCTCATAGTGCTTGTACAATAACAGATGGAGGGAAGCCAAGAAGTCTAGCATAATATTTTGGTCCCTCCACAATACAATTAGGTGTATACTAGAGGAAAAGTATTATTCCTTTTAAAAACAGACACAAAAAGCAACAACCAGCTCCCAAGTCAGTTCTAGAAACTTAGCTCTTTTAAAAAATATATTTTGCTTTTTCCTCAATTACATGAAAAAAAGCACAAATTTTCTTATTCATTTTTTTAAAAAGTTGGAACCAAATTCTCCTCCCCTTCCTGAAAGGACAAGCAATCTAATAAATATTTTACATATGCAGTAATGTAAAACATTTTTCCATATTAGTCATTTTGTGGAAGAGAACTTGGAAAAAAATGAAGAAATGAAATATAGTATGTCTGTATTCAAACTAGATCAGTTTTTTCCTCTGGAAGTAGATGGTATTTTTTTATCATGAATCTTTGGGGATTGTCTTGGATTATTGTATTATTAAGAATAGCAAAGTCATTCACAACTGCTCATTTCATAATACAGCTGTTACTGTGTATAGTGTTCTGGTTCTGCTCACTTCACTCCGAATCAGTTCATATAGGTGTAGAAACCCAATTTTTTTTATCTAATATCTATTCTTAAACTTTCCTTCCTCTTGCCTTGGAATTTGGTGCTTTGTTAGCAATAGTATAGACTGAATTTGTATTTTGGATGGACTTTGGATCCAATGACATTCAAGATACCTTCCAGCTCTAGGATTTAGTAAAGATTAATGTTCCCACTGTTAAATAATACTGTTGAAAATTATCTCTACACTTCCAGTTTATTAGAGGCTATAGATAGTGGGTTTTCTGTGTTGTGGCAAATAATACGTGAAAGTACCTGAAAAAAAATGTGTCTTCACTATAACATATGTGATGACTTACTATTAGAATGATTGACAAGATCATAGAGTTTAAATTAAATGGAAAATCTGAGGCTATCTACCCTAAACCCTTTATTTAAATATCCGTTTCACTAAAGAAAGAATTATATGACACCAAAAATAAGTGCGCTTTTCAGAGACATATTAAAAATATCCTTGTCGTACTTATTTTCATCATGTACCATTCTCAGTTGCCTATACTTTCTATCCCTCATCAATTTGTTTTGAGTTGAATAGAAATATTACATATAGATAATATAGATAATATACCTATAGATATACCTATAGATAGGTGTCCCCTATAGATATAGTGTTTAATAATTGTTTTCTGACATTTTACCATCCATTTTCTCTCCCTCCTTCCTTCCCTCTCTATATTTCCCTTCCCAACAAGGCAATAAAATATAGATTATAAATGTGATATAATGCAATTGTTTATCATGTTGTGAAAGAAGACATATGTTGCTTATATAAGAAAAAGACTCCTGAAGGAAAAAAATTGTGGAAAATGGCATGCTTCAATTTTCATTGAGATTCCATCAATTCCTTCCTTGTATGATGGTGGACAGTCTTTTTTGTCTTGAGTCTCTTGGAGTTGTCATCGATCCTTGATTACTAATAATAGTTTAGTCTGGGGCAGCTGGGTGGCTCAGTGGATTGAGAGCCAGGTCCAGAAATGGGAAGTCATAGTTTCAAACCTGGCCTCAGACACTTTCTAGCTGAATGACCCTGGGCAAGTCACTTCACCCTCATTGCCTAACCCTTATGACTCTTTTGCTTCGTAACCAATACACAGTATTGATTTTAAGATGGAAGGTAAGGGTTTTAAAAAAATAAATAGTGAAGTTGTTCACAATTAATCACCATATGTTATTGCTGTTACTATGTACCACATTCTCTTGGTACTGTTCACTTCACTTTGCATCATGTCATATAAGTTTTTGCATTTTTTAAATGATTATTCTGTTTGTCATTTCTTATGGCACAATAATATTCCATTACAATCATATACCACAGCTTGTTCAGCAGTTTCCTAAACTATGGACATCCCCTCAATTTCTAATTCTTTGCCACCACAAAAAGAGCTGCTGTAAATATTTTTGTACAAGTAGGTCCTTTCCCCCTCTCTTTGATCTCTTTGGGATACAGACCTCATAGTGGTGTTGCTGACTCATAAGGTATACATACTTTTATAGCCTTTTGGGCATGGCTCCAAATTGTGCTCCAGAATAGTCATATCAGTTCTATGTCCCAAATTTTCCCACATCCCCTCCAACTTTTATTATTTTTTGAAGAACGAAGCAGTATAATTTAATTCTAGGGAAGTATATTCTTTCTGGCAGCAACAACAACAACAACAAAAAGCTTTAAAGAGGAGATGATACCTCAGTTGGGGCTTGAACAATGAGTAGGATCTAATGCTTATGAAAGCTTTTCCACTATTCCTTATTAATACAGCAATTTAATTAGTGCTACTGTTTAATATATTGCATATATTATTTTGCATTTCTTATAATTTTAAAATTTTACCTACATGACTAGGAAAAATTTAGTGGAAAGTTTTCTTTACTCAATTTTTAAGAGATAAAATGAGAGAGACAAAGAGAGAGACAGAGACACACACACACACACACACACACAGAGAGAGAGAGAGAGAGAGAGAGAGAGAGAGAGAGAGAGAGAGAAAGAGAGAGAGAGATGCAATTATAAAATGCTATCATCATATGAGACAGCATACAATAGGCTACTGATTATAAAGGTCTCTTGAAGTAGATCACCAATGTATGGGGAAAATGGCAAGAAGAATTTTTATTTCTAAATAGAATTGTACATTATTCTCTAATGAATCATTTTCAGCTTATTATATTTTAAACATATGACATTTTAACAAAATTGAACAGCTATACAGCTGAACCACGTCAGAGATATCTGACACAGAGGAACATAATTCTAAGCTGATATGGGGACATATATCGAGGAAGGGTTTTCATATTTTTTGTTAATTTTGGGGAAGTCCCAGTGTGAAAAATCATGACTATTTCCACCTCTTCTGATATCGTGATCTAGTAATTATTTTATCTTCTCAGAGAGTTGACTAAGGCAATGAGTGGATGAATAATTTGCCCAGGGTCACATGGCTTAAGAGTGTCTAAAGCAGGACTTACACCCTTGTATTTTATTCTATACTTTGTCACACTGTAACTCTCAACTATCAGTTACCCGAATGATTTTTTTTATTTTAATGTTCAATTAAGTATATTATTTTATTTTGGAACCTAAAAGGGGAGAGAAGTTTCAAAACCTCAGGTGATAAGAGCGTCTGTTTTTTGGATGAGATGTAAAACCTGTTTCTCCAACTTGTCTTTAAAATATTTCAAATCCCTCTTCATTTTTTTTTTGTAAAAATTCATTAGTTTGTATCTACCATTTATATTCCATTTCAGATCATTTGGTTGTTCACTCTCTAAATTAAATACCTCCAGATATTTATAGTGAATCAGTCTTCATGGCTTGACTAATGTTTAAATATCAAATGATACTTGCAAAAGAAGAGGGTTGTTATACTTTTTACTTTGATCCTGCATTTTAGCAAGCTATGAAAAGACCCTGATACAAGAACCAATGTTGTGAAACTAGTCAGTAAATAATCATTTATTAAAATTATACTATGTACTAAGCACTGAGTATAAAAGAATGGTAAAGGAGCTGTTCTTATGCTAAAAATGAACAGATATTTTTGTGAGTTGGAAAACTATCAATTCAAGGTTGAAGAATTTCTCAGAGAATTGGTTGGTTAAGGGAAAAGAGTGTTTCTAGCAAGTGCCTATTTTTTTAAAAAGCGCAAGACTATTATCGTCATTTTTATCATCATCAAGGCAAACCAATGAAACAGCCCTTCTTTATTTCCACCCTTACTCTAATGTCTTCTTATGACTTCTTCTCCTATTCTAGACTGTCATCGATGGTGATTTTAACATCCTTATAATAGTCTCTAATCCATTAATTCCTTATGGCAAGAAGTAACCCTAGATTGTTCAAGGCGAGTTTTATGAGGTATAAAACTAAAGAAGGTTCTTCCAAGTTGGAAAGGCTGGGCTGGGAAATAGATTAGTATGTATCATCAGAAGACCAGTCTAAACCATTTAAGAATTCACCAGCTTAGTCAAAGAAGAGGATCATCATTTCATAAGCTTTGGGAAAAGAACCTGGCTGTTTTCAATTCATCAGAAATGTAGATAGGAGAGAGAGTTTTCTCATTCTTGTTCTGGAAGAGACTCAGAGAACTAAAGGGAGTGATGTGTATATAAAGAGTGGGAGATTTGGGGCCACTACATCGAAGTGAGGATCCACAATCTGCAAAGGAGTCTTGCTGCTATAACAAAAGTGGTATATGAAAGGTGAAGAAAGGAGAGAGATAAAGGACCTCCAGAATAGCTCATGTCTTCATCCACAAGAACAGACAAGAAAGCTCTAACCAGAGCATGGTAAATGTTAAATCACTGATCTTCTGGTTGAGAAATGGTCAGCCAGTGAAGTTACTTTTCTTGTTCCTCCATCCCAGGCCAGATGTATTATCTATAATTTTCTGTTTGTTAAAATGGTTTATTGGGTACTTCAAGTAGTTCTTTGAAAAATCAGCTCACTCTAGATAAAATCTAACCTATTTTAAATGCTTTTGATTTGTGCATATCCTAAAGTACAAATAGGTATTGTAAAAGGGAATAACAATATTTGGTTTTGTTGTACAAAGATATTGAAAGGAAGATTGTTTGAGCCCTAATCCAAAAATGCTAAGCTTTCTCCTATCAATGAATGGAGGCAAATGAAAGATAATTTTATATTTTTGATAGACTGATTCTGGATAAACTTCTAAATAAAAAAAACTTAACTTTATTATGAGTTTATCTTTTTCCCCTCAGGCTAGACCAATTCAGAATACTATTTTGCAGTCAGTGACAAAGTTTGATTCAGGGTTTCATGGCCTCAATATTGAGGCCTCCATATATGAATAATAGAAAGTTTCCTCAGAATTGAAATCACTAGAACAGTGATCAAGAAACAGAACTTTTCCAGTGGGAGAGGAAAAGTTATGACTGGTCCTTAGCACCAGGCCTGGCAGATAGTAGGTGTTTTCTAAATGCTAGTTGACTAACTGAATCAATGACAACTCTCATATTTCACAGATAGGGACCAGAGAAGTTTTTTTTGTTTTTTTCCTTTAACTTGATTCTTATGCTAATGCAAAAGTTAATTATCTTCTTTGGATGGATAGAGTTGAAAGAGACAGACACTCAGGAAACCCCTTACTAAGAGTTAGATGGTTTGTAATCTGTGTCAATAGACAAAATGCCTCCGTGGATAAAGGAATACACCTTGAAATATTAAATACTAAATAAAATATTAGTCATAGAAACCACATTATTTTTTTAATTTAAACATTTATTAATATTCATTTTTAACATGGTTGCATGATTCATGCTCCTACTTTCCCCTTCACCCCCCCCCCCCCCCACACCCCTGACCCATGGCCGACGCACATTTCCACTAGTTTTGTCATGTGTCCTTGATCAAGACCAATTTCCAAATTGTTGGTAGTTGCATTGGTGTGGTAGTTTCGAGTCCACACCCTCAATCACGTCCACCCCGACCCATGCGTTCAAGCAGTTGTTTTTCTTATATGTTTCCTCTCCTGCAGTCCTTCCTCTGAATGTGGGTAGCATCTTTACCATAAATCCCTCAGAATTGTCCTGGGTCATTGTATTGCTGCTGGTACTGAAGTCCATTACATTCGATTTTACCACAGTGTATCAGTCTCTGTGTACAGTGTTCTTCTGGCTCTGCTCCTTTCGCTCTGCATCAGTTCCTGGAGGTCTCTCCAGTTCGCCTGGAACTTCTCCAGTTTATTATTCCTTTTAGCACAATAGTATTCCATCACCAGCATATACCACAGTTTGTTCAGCCATTCCCCAATTGAAGGACATACCCTCCTTTTCCAGTTTGTTGCCACCACAAAAAGCACAGTTATTTTTTATTTTTTAAAAATATGTAATAACAAATTTCCACATAAGCTTTCCTAAATTATATGATCCAAATTTTCTCCCTCCTTTCTTACCTCTCCTGTCTAGAAGCTGGCAAGCAATTCAATCTGAGTTATACATGTATTATCACACAAAACATTTCCATATTAATTTTTTTTATTTTTTTTTATTTTAAACCCTTAACTTCTGTGTATTGACTTATAGGTGGAAGAGTAGTAAGGGTAGGCAATGGGGGTCAAGTGACTTGCCCAGGGTCACACAGCTGGGACGTATCTGAGGCCGGATTTGAACCTAGGACCTCCCGTCTCTAGGCCTGGCTCTCATTCCACTGAGCTACCCAGCTGCCCCTCCATATTAATTTTTGTAAATGAATAATCTTATAAAACTAAAACCACCCTAATATATACCCAGATAAACAAGTGATAAATCCTATACTTATAGAAACCATATTATTGATCATTTTTCCAATTCCTTTATTTTTAAGAAAATAAAAAGACTTAGAGGTTAATAAATATAATAGTCCTACAGTGAATTAGCAGCATTAACAATATTAGAGAAGGCCCATGTTTCACAGCTCCCAATCCCATACTATTTCCTTTAGAGAAAATATTAGAAATTCTCTTGTCTCATCATTTTTCTGTCATGTCTGACTCTTTGTGACCTCATTTTGGATTTTCTTAATAAAGACACATCAGTGGTTTGCCACGTCCTTCTTCAGCTCATTTTACTGATTAGGAATTTGATGTTAAATGACTTGTGTAGAGTCACATGAATAGTAAATATCTGAGATAAGATTTGAACTCTTCTTCCTGACTCTAGGTTCAGCTCTTTATTCTTTGCACCACCTAAGTACCCTACTACAGATAAAAAAAATAAAAATAAAAGCATTTCATTTCAGTAGTATAATCTCCTAGAGAAAAACAAGAAATATATAAACATTTTAAAAATAAAGATAAATAAATACAAAATATACACAATAAGTGTAGTGATATAGGAAAGCATCTTATAAACTGATCACATGCATAAAATGTTAGGGCATAAAGGGAGCACACAACATGATCTGTTCTATGTGTGACTCTGGAGATTGTATCTTAATTTTATAATTATTTATTAAATAGCAGAAAGTGCACCAGAAAAAAAAGAGAGAGAAAAACACAAGCCATATGCCTACTTACTTCCACCCTTAGCAGGTTGAGTCAATCCATAGTCAACCACACACCCTCTTAAGTCATTGATCCCAGATAAAAAAGAATCAATTTCTTACCCTCTGTCAAATTATACTCTTCAGCAATGTCTATTTCATGAGCCTCTTTGATTAGATGACTTGAACCTCAGGACAAGAGGCTGGTCTTTTGGACACCAGGATAACCAGGTGTTTAGAATGAGTGCACAGTGCATGTGCAGTTTTCCCCACATGGTACAGTGTTTCCCAGCATGGTGGCAAGCTGACTGACTTCATTCTCCTAGATAATCCTCATTCATGGATAAAACAAAGAACTTGTTCCAGCATTTCCTTGTCTCAGCCTAGGGTGGGGAGGAAAGAGTTTGAGCTTTAACCCTAAAGTCAAACTTTTTTTTAGCTTTAAAATCAAACGGTTATTTTGGGTCCAAAAGGGGTACAAATTACATTAACTTTCCACAGTAGGGAATGTACATTTAAAAAATCCTTATACTCAAAGACTGTTCAAGTGGACCATTGGAAATATTGTAGAGAGGATTTGTGCAACACATAGAATTTAGAATTAAATAAATTATCTTTGAGGTCATGTCCAATTTCAAGTTCCTATTTTAAAAAATCAACTACGTAGGATGGCTTCAAGGGAAAGGTCAAATATAGGCTAAAATGCTTACTGGTGGGACAGATTTAATGTGGGAACATCATGAAATCAGAATCTTTTGAAAGTATGAGAGAACAAGACTGAAAAAATAGCATAGACAGGGAGGAATCACTATCTCATCTTCATTATAATCATGCACATATGAATTTCACAAAAATAAGTGAATTGAATGATAGATTTTCAGAGTTGAAAAGGGATTTCAAAGGTCATTTTTAACAAACTTGAATCTATTCAAGAAACTCTAATTATAACAAAAGATTTATTTTTTTTCTCTTTATTATATTAGGTCAAAATCTCTCTCTCTCTCTCTCTCTGGAACTTACTTTGTGTCCTTTCTTCTGGGACCAAGCAAGACATGTATAATTTTTCTACATGATAATGTTTCAAGTACTTGAAGACAGATATCATGCCCTGTATATTCCCATCCTCCTTGCCAGTCTCCTCTCATTCAAGTTAAATATCCGCATTTTCTGTTAGCTCATACTGCATGGTTTTTAAGTCTTCTCATTACCTTCATTGTCCTTTTATTTTCTTGTAAAACACTCCAGTTCATCAGTAATCTTTCTAAAAAAATTCTAGCCAGAACTGAACAAAACATTGCAAATTTCATCTGACCAGAGTAGGGCAGGACTATCACCCACCTAGTCCTGGACACTGCTTTTATTGATTGTTCAGTTCTAAAGCCCTCTAACTATAATATCTATTTTCTGGTCCATAGCTCTCCATATGGTATATAAAATCTACAGTATCCTCTTTATCTATCGGTCTATTTGTTGTGTTAAAAAAAAAAGAAAATCAAGTTAACCAGGTTTTCTTAATGGACCCATATTAACTCTAATAATCACTGTTTCCTAATTTAGTTGTTCACAAATCACCTTCTTAGTAATATTTTGTGGAATCTTGTCATGAATAAAAATTGAACTCATAGGCCTAAAATACTCTTCTTGGTTTTGAAATCAGATCATTCACCTAAATCAAATCCTTGTGTAGCCACTCTTACTCTCCTCATTTATCTTGAATTTCAATTTTCTCTTCTTTTTGTTGTTGTTGCCCTATCATTCCCTGTTCAAATGTTATTGTCTCTGATAAAGAAAGCAGGAATAAAATGAGTTAAACAGCACTTCCTTTTCTGAAATGATTTATTCTCATTATCTGGCCAATCTTGAGTATTCATCTGGTCCTATTTTAAAAAATATTCTCCTTCCATGATCAGACTCTCCAGATGTTTAGAGTTCCTGGTTATTCTTATAGGACCATTTATATGCTTTTTTCACATTCACCCTCAGATGAGCCTTCTCTTCTATGTATCTATATCTACAATAGTCTTGTTGAAAGATAATTAGATGTAACCAGTAGTAGTGGATCCAGAAAGGTGTTGACTTTGGATATAAGAAGGAATTTAACTACAATTTACACATCTGAGAAAAGAGAGGAATCTAAAAAAACTCTAAGTTTTATAACTGAGAATGAGGAAGAATGTTTCATAGAGGATCTTGGAACTGTTTCAATTTATAATGAAAAAAGTAAAGATGTTACTACTAACACTAATAGCATTTGTACTATTAAAAATATAATAACCTAGAAACTAGCCTGCTCAGAATCTGGGTCCTGGGCCCTAATTGACTTGGCACATAACTTCATAGGAATTACTTAATCTCTCTTTGATATTCACTTCTCAGTCTTAAAAACAAAAAGGTCAACACTTTCTTTCTCCCTCTATCTCAGTAGTGTTGTGAGGATGAATAAAAGAGTCCATAACAGTCCTTAGAGGAAAGTTAGGTAGCTAGATAAATAGAACATAGAAAACATCTCATAAACTGATTTAGGTCATCCTGTCTCTGGTCAGTCTTTATCACATAATTCTAACCAGAGTCACCTATGCCTTGCATTTAGGTGTCTATCTCTCCAAAATCAGGTGACAACTATGAGGCCAATCTTTAGGATGCTTCTAAAGATCAGAATGTTGGGTGCTCTGTAGATGAAACCCCCAGGGAATTAACTGACTGGTTTCTTTTTCATTAAGACATTTTGCCAGAGAGCAGAAAGAGCCAATATACTTACAAAAGATGTTCCTTAGATGAGATTTTTTTGCATCGATTTCTCATGTATCCTCTTGTTCAACATTCATGTACCAAATATTAATTTAGGTACTCTCTGTAATTTCACTTTACTGGGTTCTATGAAAGAGTTCAAATAAAATAAAATTACTAATCCTTGAATACAGAGGTTCTACCTGGGGAAATAGCATGCACAGTTATGAAATAAAGTGAAACATTTTTAAATGATATTTTGAAGAATGGCTGAACAAGTTGTGGGATATGCTCAAAATGAAATACTATTGTGCTATAAGAAATGACAAATGAGATGGTCAGAGAAAACCTTAAAAGAGTTAGATGAAGAGAAACAAAATGAAATGAGCAGAACTAGGAGAACACTATACACAGTAACAACAATAATGTAAGATGCTCAACTCTGAATGACTTTACTATCAAAAAAGGCAAAAATCTAAGTAAACTCCAAGAACTCATGACCAAAAAAGAGATATCATCCACCAGAAGAAACAAAGTCTAAATGTAGATTGAAATATATCATTCTTTATTCTATTTCCTTCATGAATTTTTCTCTACTATAAGCTAAATATCTGTTTCACAACACAATGAACATAGAAATATGTATTATATGATAACATTTGTACAACCTATATCATATGCACAACCTGCCTTCTTGGGGAAGAGAGGATGGTGGGAGAAAAGTAGAGAATAGGATTGGAAAATGTCAGAAAATGAGTATCAAAAATTTTACCAACACGTAATCTGGAAAAAATTTGAATAATGGTATATTGAAGAGTGGATGTTGTATTATTATAGTGTATATTGTATATATATATATAAAGTAAAAGATAGAGATCTAAGATTGAGGAAGATACAAAATAATGGAAGTTTTAAAGTATGTTCATTCAATTTAATAGGAAAATGTAATGTAAATAATGTTTACTGTCCTACATACCCATTTCTTTTTTGGAAATCTCATGGAAAATGTTTTATAAGAAACAACAAATGAGATTACTAGGCTCCTCAAATATTATAATCTGCAAGCATCTAATTGGAAATTAATAAAAGTTATTTAATTTATAGTATTGGGATTATAATTTGAGACTTCCTAGCCATACCCTGGCTTCAGAAAATTCCTTATCTAAAATGCAGAATAAGTTCTGCTGTCCCCAATTTCAAGTTGCTTTATATTAAAAGTCTATTCATTTGTAGTCTAGTGGTTTAGAATATGCATATGTTCTATGGACCTAGGCTGCACTATGTTTATGTTTACATATTAGATGGCTAAACAAACTAACAGTATGAAAAATATCAACCTCTCATGAAGAAAATATTACCTTTTTAAGAGAACAGACACCATTACAATTTTGCCACATGGTATACATTTGAGTTGATAATTACAAATGGATCTAATTATTCATTCAGGACTTCTACTGTGAAATGTTTTATAATTTTTTAATTTGATATCTTGTATAAAATATGAATGTTATCAAAATGCATTTATAGTTAAAAATTTATAATGCAGATTTTCAATTGAGTTTCACAAATAACTACACATTATACGTAGAACACTGCTCCAGATTTTGAAGGAGATGAAAATCTAGGCATCAGAAATTATCTGCCCTCATGGAACATAATGTATGGAATTTTTTATCTTTTTTTATAGTAGTTGTCTCCAAAGTGAAGACCCGACCTTGGGGTGGACCATGGCTTGATCTCAAGGAATATGATCAAACAGTGAGAGAATTTCAAGTCAGTTTTCTTCCCACCCTCTCCATGATAGCCAATAATGAAACGTTTCCAACTCAACACTTATCCTTTTATAGCCCAATATTCCCCAGCTCCTATATTACCCTACCTCTGAAACTGTGACCTCCCAACCTTTCTTTTTTTGCTCCAGGCATTAGTTCCTATTAGAGTAGTGATAATCTAATCCAAACACAGCAACTGTGCAGGTACTATTGAAAAAAATAACCTCTTCATACACACCAGGAAAAAAAGAAACAAAAACCTCTGAGTGTGTGTGTGTGTGTGTGCGCATGCATTAATATATATAGAAATGGATATTACATATACACACATACCTACGCTTGTATATATACTAGAGTTTCAAATATAAATATATATATACATACATATATGTATATATATATATATATATATATATAGAGAGAGAGAGAGAGAGAGAGAGACAGAGACAGAGACAGAGACAGAGACAGAGACAGAGAGACAGAGAAATTGGCCCCTGTCTCTGAATGACTCCTACTCACCTGTAGTCACAGAAGAGGTAGGTTGGGAAGAGGTTCAGTATTGTATGCACAGTTTAGGGGTGACTTGGGTCCCACTTCTTGCTGAGAGCAAGCTACCATTGCCACTTCCAAGCTGTTTGCCTATCTACTCCACTAATTCTTCCTGTGTGCATATGAGGGCTATGCCTGTGTGTAATTGAGGAAAGCAAACTGGAAAGATATTTATTTTAAATTAAAAGGGAAAATATCAACCCCCCAAAAAGTTGAGCATTTAAAAAAAAGTTCAGAGATCATTGTTCTATAGATCCTCATGAAATCAAGGTCAAAAAGCTGGATTTAATCACCAATCTAGACTGGGCAAAATTATGACCTAGGCAAAATTTTACTTCATTCCTTCCCCCTTTCCCTCCCTTCTTTGGATACCCATTGCCCATTGAACATTCTCGTTATCCAAACCCACCAATAAACTATACAATCCAAAAGAATCTTTCCTTGGCAATTCCCTAAACTTGGGACCTTGCTCTGCATGTATTCACTTGCAAAACCTTAACTTGGACAACCCTGTAGGGAAGGGTCCTTTCTTCAGATAGCTGACAATTTGTGAGGAATCATACAAAAGAATTCACACTAAGACTATTAGTTTCAGTAGTAATATTGCTTTTGTAATGCTATATAACCTCAGTTGGACTATTACTGCTGCTTGGCAACTCTTTTTTTTTTTCTGCAATTCATTCCCTATCTCATTCCTCCACACTGTACAGCACAGTTATAGCCATTCTACATTTCACAATTATTCTTTCTCATGCATCTTTTATCTCCCCTTTCCCACTGGTTTCTTCTGTGTATGCTTACAAATATGCTCTCAAACCTATGACTATTCAGACTCTGTTTTCTTTGCTGACTCTGCTTCTTCTTAATTCCTGAAGATAGGTATTCCCCAAGGTTACATTCTCAGTTCTCTCTCTCTCTCTCTCTCTCTCTCTCTCTCTCTCTCTCTCTCTCTCTCTCTTTCTGTCTCCTCTTTCTTTCTCTCCCTCTCTCCTCTTTCTTCTCTCTCTTCCTCTCTTCTGTCTCTCTCTCATTATCTCTGTCTCCCTCCCTCTCTTTCTCTGTCTCCCTGTCTTTCTCTTCCTTTCTTTCTTTGACTCTCTCTGTCTCTGTGTCTTTCTTTGACTCTGTGTCTCTGTGTTCCTCTCTATCTCTGTCTCTCTGCCTTCCCCCTTGTCAAATTCAGCCCATTCATAGGATTATTTATCACTTAGAGGAATCTAAAAATCTTTTTCTCCAGTAGCAATTTCTTTACTGAGCTTTAGACACATATTTCTCT
This sequence comes from Gracilinanus agilis, assembly GCF_016433145.1. Lineage (NCBI taxonomy): Eukaryota > Metazoa > Chordata > Mammalia > Didelphimorphia > Didelphidae > Gracilinanus > Gracilinanus agilis. The sequence continues at coordinate 284,258,808 of NC_058132.1, read as the reverse complement.
AATTGAACTTTATTGGTAAAACTTCACAGTGCCTCTAATTTAACATTTCCAAAAGAGAAATAAAGTTTCTCTTACATATCCCAAATGGACTTGCCTTACCTTCTGAGTTCCCATTTAACAGAATCCTCTTTCCACTTACACCTAGGAAGCTCAGGGAAATTTTCAAAAGCAGATGATATTTGATATTAGACTATTAAGGACAGAGAAAGATTTCATAGACAGAATTATAGAGGGCAAGTATTTAATGTTTAGGGGTCAGCCTGCATAAATAAATAGTGAAGGGTGATGGGAGAAAGCAAAGGAGATTGGAGTTTAGAATGAAGAGTCTGTTTTGACTTGTTCAGAGAACATAAGAATGAATGAAAAAATGAAGTCATATAAAGGACTTAGGATGTGCCATTCACTGTACTAAAAAAAGTGATACAAATACAAAAAAAAGTCCTTGCTCTTAGGAAGTTTATATTCTAATTGTGGAAGACAACACACATGAGGTGGAGCATTTTTTGTCAGAAATCACTAGGATTAGAGGGAAGAATTAGAATAATTTGTTGACATGCCTTTCCAGGAATATTATTTGTCACTTGATTACTTTATTTAGAGTAAAAGGTGAAAAGAGAAAATAAGAAAGCTAGTGGTAAAGATGCCACACGACATTTGCAGAGAGATGGCTGAAACTAGTGGGTATAAAGCTGACTATTATGGTGAAATCTTACCAATCAAAAGCATAGAAACTCAGAGCAAGAGTGTCAGCTTTGTAGGAAGATGGTCATTTCAAAATGAAGAGAAATATGGTGAAATGAGGCTTAAAGATTAGTGAGACAACTGATAGGGCTTTCCTTTGACCCACCTTCCTAACAAATATCCTTTCAAAGAAAATAAACCCTTTTGTTTCAACAGCCCTATTAGTGTAATTTATCTGTTAGTTATTAAGAGGGAAGAAGAGGGAAAGAGACAACATACTCTGGGGTTAGAGGGAAGCTGAGGCATCCATCTTGAAGGAAGGTGTTACTTCAAAACAAGTCCCTTCCTGTGAAATTAACTAAAGCCTGTTTGTTAATTTCAGTCTAGTCTATTTCCCTCAGCTTGTGTTTGAGTCTAAGTCCCAGTCTGTAAGCCTGCTGTGTTTGTCTGTTTAGTTTAATTTCTCTTCTCCCTAAAAGATCTCTGTTTCCCTTCTGTGTTATACTCTTAACTTCAGTCCTATTATACCCTGGATCTCCTTTAATCCCAGCCTACCTGTAACCGAGAAAACCCACTTAGCGAGTCTCCAACATCCTCCTTTTCAATTTCCCTTATCCCAAACACCTTTCCTCAAATTACCCACATAACATGGAATATGGGTAAGTTAGGAGGAGAAACAGGTTTTGCAGAAAAGGTACTAATATTCAGAGGCTGATTGGACACCAAAGTCCCAATGTCTATCAGGGTAGAGATCAAATGCAAGGGAAATAGTAAAGTAGTTTCAATATAAGTGAAGGAGCAATTGTCTTGGAATCCAAAGTCCTGGCAAAGACAGTGAAGTGATTGGTGGGATAGCTAGGTGGCTAAGTGAATTAAGAGCCAGCCCTAGAGACAGGAGATTCTGGGTCCAAATATGGCCTTAGATACTTCCTAGCTATGTGACCCTTTGAAAATCACTTAATCTCCATTCCCTAGCCTTTACCACCCTTGTGCCATAGAACCAATACACAATATTGATTCTAAGGTGTTAGCTAAAGGTTAAAAACAAGGACACTAAAGCATCTTGCAATTTCCTTCTCCACTCATTTTACAGATGAAGAAATTGAGGTAAAGAAGGTTAAATGACTTTTCCAGGGTCACATAAATAATAAGAATTTTTAAATAATTTTTTTCTGATATTCTGTGATACATGTTTTCTCCTTTCATCCCTTTCTTGTCTCCTCCCCAAGACAGCCGATATGGTTGTACTTATAATAATACGTTGCTATTGTGTTATCATATGATGCATATTTCATTTTCATCATGTTATGAAAAAAGACATATATCCCATACATTAGTGAAAAATTAATGAAGGGAACAAAGTAAAGAATGGTATGTTTTTATCTTCATTCATACTCAGTGTATATAACCTTTTTTTGTCATAAATCCCTTGGAGTCCTACATTATTGCTATTACTATATACAGTGTTCTCTTGGTTCTGCTTATTTCACTTTGCATTATTTCATAAAGTCTTTCCAGGTGTTTTTGTGATAATCTTGTTCATCATTTCTTATGGCAAAATTGGCACAATAGTATCCCATTACAGTCGTATACCACAAGTTGTTCAGTCATTCCCCAACTGATAGATATCCCTTCTATTTCTACTTCTTTGCCATACAAAAAGAGCTGCTCTGTTTTTATACAACTAGGTCCTTTCCCCCTCTTTTTGATCTCTTTGGAATATAGACCTAGTAGCAGTAGTATTGTTGGATCAAAGGGTATGCACAGTTCAATGGCCTTTTGGGCATGGTTCCTAATTGTTCTCCAGAACAGCTGTCTGAATTCACAGCTCCATCAAAAGTGTATCAGCATCCCAATTTTCCCATATCCCCCCAACATTTATTATTTTCCTTTTTTGTCATAATATCTAACCTGATAGTTGTGATATGGTCTTTCAAAATTATTTTAATTAATTTTTCTCTAATTCATAGTGATTTAGAGCATTTTTTCATATCACTAAAGATAGTTTTAATTCATCTGAGAATTACCTGTTCATAACCTTTGACCATTTGTAAATTGTAAATTTGTGAATTGTAAACTTGTATTATTATAAATTAGTGTCAGTACTCCATATATTTGAGAAATGAGTCCTCTCTCAGAGGCATTTGCTTTATAAATTTTTCCCAATTATTTACCTTTTACTCTTCGTGGCATTGCTTTTTTGTGTGTGTGCTAGAGTTGTTTGAATTTGCATTCCTCTAATTAGTAGTGATTTGGAGAATTACCTTGAAGGATTAAAATGGACAAAAAAAGTTTTTAGAAAATACAAAAGACCTTAAAATTTTAGTAGGTAGGACCAACACAGAGGGAAAGATTAAGAATGTGAGAGGATGGGACATCTAGGTGGTTCAGCAGATAGAGAGTACAGCCTACCGATAGATAGTACTGGGTTCAAATTTGACCTCAGACACTTCTTATCTATGTGACTTTGGCAAGTCACTTAACACTAGTTGCCTACCCCTTTCCACTCTTCTGCCTTGGAACCAATTCTTAGTACTAATTCTAAGAGACTTTTTTAAAAAGGAAGGGATTTAGAATATAAGGGTTAAAAAAAAAAAGAATATGAGAGGAAAAATGTTCAGTGGAACAAATTCCCTAATTAGACCAGAGAGAATGGGATTAAGGGCACCATTTATGATGCAAAATTTTGCAGAAAGAAGTACACATTCTCTGAAATTCAAAGAAAAAACAAGGTTGGATGAAAGGTTATATTTTCTGAGACTTAAAGACAGGAAAATGCTTAGATGGATGAATTAATAGAAAGATTATGAGGTGGAAAGAGAATGAAATGAGGAAGCTCATCTTCTGAAAAGGAGAGAAATAGGAGTAGGATAAGAAACTTGAGAAGATCATGATAAGGAAATGGATAAAACATTTTCATGTAATCATGAGTGTTCATTTGATCTTAGCAAAATTTATAGTAGCAACTAGGTGGCACAGTAGATAGAGTGCCATACTTAGAGTTAGGAAGACAGGCCTTAGACACTTACTACTTTTTTGATCATGGATAAGTCAATTCATCCTGTTTGCCTCATTTGTCTTATCTATAAAATTAGCTGGAAAAGGAAATGGCAAACTACTCTAAAATCTTTACCAACCTCAAGTGGGGACACAACTGAAACAATTGAAACATAAATTATGAATTTGTGCTCACAATTTTTGTGATTTCCTTAAGCATCATTCAATATCTTAGGAGAGTGGATGAAGTATGTCATGACTAATTTAGTGAAGGATTAGGATTAGGAAGAGAGAAACCACTGCATAAGGAACAATGAATTCCACTGTAGAAAATAGTTCCTTTTTGGAATGGCCATTATAAAGTCAAAAATGTAAAATGAAAAAAGTTAAGAGAGAACAAAGATGATAGAGTGATGGGCTGGGAGAAGAGTGGTTGTGATGAGAAGAGAGAAGAGAGAAAATTAGAACAGGAGATTATGACAAGAAAGTTATATTTCAGAATTCAGTATCTTGTAAGTAAGCAATAGAAGCAATAGAAATCTAATTCCTTCAATGCTCAGCTGAAATGCTAACTTCACTGGGAAGCTTTGTTTAATCTCTCTATTCCGAAATGATATTTCCCTCTTCAGATCTTATTTGTCCCTCCTTATGCTCTTATTACATACAATCCTTCATTTTAGTCATTTTGTATTTGTGTATGTGCTTTACCTCCCTACCAGTTTATTGAGCTCCATGAGAGAATACTTTGTATATCCTCTAGTGCCTAGCACAGCAGCATGCTCTTAGTAAGCATGCATCACCTGATTATTAAATATCTAAATGAACACACAAGACAGAAGGGTATAGTGGATGGTATGAAGACAAAAGTTAGAGTTCTAACTTATAGACACATTCTGTGAGTAAGTCACTTAGTGAGGGCCATTTGAAAAATTGAAGAAGAAAGAAACTGGAAGTAATGAACACAATTAGGAAACTATTAAAGTAGACCTGAGGAGAGATGCTGAGATCCCAAATTAGAGCACTGGGAATGTGGAAGTTAGAAAGAATATGAAGGAAATTGTTGAGGGCACATCGATAGAACCTGTCCTCTGTAGGGAAGTGAGGAAATGTCCATTTTTCATACCTAGTGTCCACATAGATGGTAGAGAAGTTAGGAAGAGAAATAGGATTTGGGGAAAAGGTGCATATATTCAGAGGCTGATTGAATGCCAAAGTATTGGGATAGTAGATAGTAGATATCAAATGTACAATTGAAATATTAATGAGACTCAAAGGAATGTGGCCACTCTCTAAGACTATAAGTTCCAGAAACAAATTTCATCTGCATCTGTAAAGTGAGATTCCTCATCCAGAATTCCTTACAAAACCCACAGAATCACAGGTATCCCCTGCCCCCAACCAAAACAAAACAAAAACAGCAAAACAGCTTAATGATTCAACCCACCAAAAGGTAAACTTTACTCCCTTCCACTGCATGTAGAAAGCTGGTCTTGAATCCATGGCATAAAAATAATTTCTCCCCAGTATATTTGATAGTGTCCTCTGCTCATGTACATTTCCTACCAGCAAGACTCTAGGGACTAGTTAGCGTATAATATGGCTGTAGTCATTTCACATTCTGCAGTGTGAAGTTCAAGAGCGAACTTTGAGTGTACTCTAAAAGTCTTTGCCAGATAATTAGAAAGAGCTCTGCTGTTTCAAAGGCCCCCTATATAATGCACAGTTAAATGATTATCTTGAAGCTTATTTTGGAGTATTATTACCTTTGAGAAAGCATTGTTATTGGGCACTTTTTTCTAGAAGTCATTAATGCATATAATTAAAAACATACAATTCAACCTCTCTGCAGGACATCTATGAAACCATTTATGGGTTGTTTTTTCTTGTCCTTCTAGGTGTTGCTGACTGTGGGTTCAGAGTAATGAGAAGAAAGTTATTTTTAGGCTGGTATAAAAGTTTTGGTTGGTCTAAACTAAAAAGCCTTATTTAGAGGCCATTTATACTACTACACTACATTTTGTTTTATATGAAGCTAATTGCTTTCTTTGCAGCTTTTGCCATTATCCATTTTTTTCTAATAATACTTTTTTTTCCCTTAAAGAGATGGAAGCTGAAGAGATTTCTGTTGTTCTTGCCATTTGGGGAAAAACATCATTCTGAAAATGACACTACTTTAAAGTTCTTACCATCTCAATGGCATCACTGCATTTTGATCATTTTCCTTGATGACTTCATCTTTCTACCTGTAATTGGAAAATCAAAGCTGGAAGATTGGCTAGGTGATATTCCTAATGATCTTTCATGCATAGCCCTTAGAGCTAGATGGGACCTTAGAGGTCATCTGGGACTGCTATGTATCCAGAACAGACATCCTTTCTAGACCATCTCCGACAGGGAGGTTCTCAAAATGTGAACATTCCCAGAGATAGAAACTCACCTTATCAGGAAGCCAATTCGTCATGATTATGAACACCCTTCATCATCCTTGTACTCTTCCTCTCGCGATCACCTCCTCTTCTCTGATTCTGCGACCATTGCATCATTGTGTGTTGGTTCCCCTGTTAGGATTGTGAGCTCTTAGGAGCAAAGCTTGTTGTTTTGCTTTTGTTTTTGTTTGTGGCTGGGGTGGTGGTGGTGGTGCTGTTCCTTTGTATCTACAGCCTTTAACTCATTGCCTGGCACATAGAATGTACTTACTACTACTTGCTCCCTAATCTCTCACTGGTTCCTGGTTTACCTATGTCTGTCTTAAAATTCTGTATCTAGGATTTAACATAACACTATAGAATTGTTTATTCAATAAGCATTTATTAAGCAATTAGAATCAAAGAGCTTAGCATGGTGGTTGGCATATAATTAGTACTGCCTGAAGCACTGAACATACAAGGACAAAAACAAAACACCCTGTTCGCAAGAAGTTTACATTCTATCATATTTGTTCTCCTAATGTGGACAAATCTATGTAGATGGAGCCACATTACAATAGTGGGGCTATTTTTTCCAAATTCTGGCATATATATGTATATATACATATATATGTTTGTGTACATAATAGATATTTTATAAATGATTACATAAATTGATATGTAACTACAAGGGAGAAAAATTAGAGAAATGCCTACATGTGGATGGCTTCTTCTTATGAGCACCATCATTATTTTATATGTGACCTAACTTTTTGACTCACACAGAGTAGATTTGATTCTATGGTCCTGACCCCGAAATGGTCAGTCTTTTTGGCTCAGTTCACCCCAAAGTTTTACACTGAAAAACATTCCAAAATAAAACAAGAATAACTCCTGTCTATATAACTCCAAATGTAAATAAAAGGCAATCTTTATTCCAACCACCAACGAAAACATATAAGATGCGAAAAGACTCTTGGGAGATCATAAACAAACATAAATCATTTAAGTAACCCATTAGACTATCCTGGGGGTAAAAAAAAAAGACACTTTGAGAGCCAGCCTGTAAACACATCTGATTTACCTGGAATTTATATTGTTCAAGAAATTCATAGCACTCTCTGAAAAGGACTGACAAGGTCCACATCGCCTAGCCCCTTGTGATATAACTCTGCTCCAACTTATTGAGCCACACGGGTGGTCCTTTTCCTTCTCCAGGGAGCATATTATTGAGAAAATTTCCATTTAGAAGGTCTCCTGACTGGAAATTTTAACTTGAGGACACTTATATTCAGTGTCACCCATAAGGCTGTGAAGATGTCAAGAACTTTAGATTCTGAATAATAATATCTGTAAGACACTCAAAAAACCTTAAAATTCTAAACAAATGTTAACTATTGTTAATAATATCATGACTTGTGCTCAGAAAAGGAAGTGCAGAGAAAAGCATCCTAAAACTGAATGTTGACACACTCTTTCCCCTTAGACTCACCTTAAAGTTCTTTTGCAAACTATATATCTTCTCTTATAAAAGGGAAGTAGAAAGGTTGGGAGGGAGAACCTTCCCCCAGTTCATCCCAGCTATTTTCAGTAATTTGATATGGAGGTCCAAGAGAAAAAACAAAAATGATCTTGAACCATTTCCTAAATCACTTTTGTAGTCTATGAAAAGAGGCTAATCTTCTGAAAAAAGAAGCTCCCTGGCTCTTAGACAACAATCATTTTGGAAAGAACTCACCTCTGGCACTGAGAACCAATTAGAGAATTTCTACACTTTCTCTGTGGCAGAATGTCCAACTAAAAGAGAAATGTCCTTTCTACAAAGGTATGCCTTGTCATTTTATCAAGTTGATTGGATCACTGACCAACCCTTTCTCAGTTATATCATATATCAAGTGCTTACTGTGTCTGGTGTTCTAGTGGGTGTAGAGCTAAGAAAACAAAAGCATCCCAAGTCTGGCTGTTGGGAAATTCCATCTGAAATAGATCAAATTGGTTTAGACAGATAGAGAAATAAAAAGTTATATAAAGCCTTAAGAAGGAGGAAATATTAAAAGCTTATAAAAGCACTAATTCTTTGGGGAAATTCCCCTGTATACCAAGGGTAGGTAACTAGGTGACATAGTGGATAGAGTTCCAGTCTTGGAGGCAGGAGGACCTGAGTTCAAAATCAACCTTAGACACTTACTAACTATGTGACCCTGGGCAAGTCACTTAGCCCTATTCGTCTCTTTCCTCGTCTGTAAAATGAGCTGGAAAGAGAAATAGCAAATCACTCCAACATTTTGCCAAGAAACCCCCGAATTGGGGTCACAAAGAATTAGACATAACTAATCAACTAAACAAAAACATATCAAGGTTAAGTTTTTAAAGAGGATATGTTTTAGCATATTTGTAGGAAATAGGGGATAGAGGCTAGACATCTAGTCTAGTCTATAGACCTATGATTTGCTTCACATGGAGAGATCCTTAGTGGAGGAATTAATTCTAATCAAATTGATACCTTCTCTGAAATGCAATGTTTTACCTAGAACACTGAAAGAGGAAATGACTTGCACACAGTTGAAGAACCTGAATATGTCAGAGGCAAGACTCGAACCTGGATATTTTTGGCTTCTAGACTCACTCTTTATCATCTACTTAATTATACAAAATAATTGTACAAAATACAAAAAAAAATCTATCAAGCATTACTGTTGCCTTTGTATTTCTTCAAGGGGAAAGGATATAGTTCTGTACTTTTCAGAGTATCCAAATAGTTTTAAGTACCTAATTTGAGATATATTCTTGTCAGTTGGTACATGCTTTGTCTGTATTCATGTTTTGATATGGCATACAGTACAGACCAAAGAACTTCCTAAAAGTTAGGGACAGGGCAAGTATTCTAGTGGATCTCTCTTGACACTATTGAATGATCTACACTTGTTCATAGCATTTCATTCTAACATATAATTTACCCTTACCAGGATTCACCTGAGTCAGGCCTGCCCATTAGCACAAGGAAAGGAAAAAACTCATCAGAAGACTATTAACTATGATTTCAATAGACTAAAGTGCTGATTCAGGAAGAGCTTAGAGAACCCTGGAATAAAGTATATTGACCCAAATTAGAAAAATGAAGGGTGTCTTAGCTTGGAGAAGGTTAGGTAGAAGAAGGCCAGCTAGATAATACTTTCTGAGGAGATGGGAAAAGGGAGCAGAAAAAGTTTATGGAAATTAGTCTCCATTTATCACCAAATAGTTATTAAGCTCCTATGAATGCTGGGGCAAACTAGAAATGTGGGATATTTCTGTCTTTTACAAGGTGTAAGCTTCAAAGTTAATATCCAATATTCTAAGTATTATATTTGATAAGATTTATGAACATAATTAATATATTAACATAAAAAGCTAGAGCAAAAAGAGCCACCTTCCTCAGCCCTGCACATGGGGAAAAAAAGAGAAGAGGAAGCACTTACAGCAAACTATATACAAAACATGACCATGCAATGTGGTGGCAAAATCAAAAGGAATTCTGGGAAACACTGAAGGAATATTGGGGAACATAGTTCAAAGGTACAAAATTCTCTAATTAATACAAAGGACAATTATTTTGTCCCTTACCACATTAGGTGGCATTTCCTGGGCAATGGTGCCCTCATGTTATCATCACTCCCATTGAGTGAGTGTCAAATATTCCATCCGCTTCCACCCTACATTTTCATTATTTCTTACTGTCATTTGGTCCTTGGACCTTGTATATGCCATATATCTCTGGACTCCATTCTAGGCCATCAAACCAACTGAAGCATACCTGTCCTCTATCTTATTCCCAAAAGCTCAGTATCTCATCTCCTAACATTTAATAGATAATAGCAGTAGATCTCTGAAGACCTCCTTAGGTGATGCATATATTATATATTTTCAGTATTTTCTTTGTCATTTCAACTCAACAAATGCTTCAAAGACAGAAAATGTCAAGCCAGGTGGCATGGGAAATTAGCATCTTAATAACCCATTGGGGACATATTGGAGTGGGGGATAAAAATTTGTTCATCAATTTCTTCATAGCAATGAAATAAGAATAAATGAAAGTAAAAGAAAAAAGTATTATGATCATTTAAAATCAACAAATATTTATTAAACTCCTGCTGCATTGTCAAGAATTATGCTAAATTATGAAAACACAAGTCAAGCCAATAAGTATTTATTAAGATCCTACAAAAATAAAAGTTCCTGCAATCAGATGGTTTATATTCTAATGTATACAGATAAACATGCTATATTTAAGATAAAAAAGAGTACTAATAACTATAGACAAGAGAAATCAGAGAAGATTTTATATCATGTCACAGTTTTACAGTATGAAAGGACATTTGAGATTATCATATTGTATCAGATAAATAAACTGACTCCCAGAAGTATGATGATTTATACTAGATCCCACAGTACATTGTAGAAGTGGGATCCAAATCCAACTTGTTTGATTCCAGATCTATGTCCTTTACATGACAACAAATTGCCTTGATTTTATAGATGAGAAACCTGAAGCTCAGAAAGTATAAATAATTTGACCAAATGTTACACACCTAGTTAAGGATCAAAGGATCAAAAAAAAAAACTTTATGCAGCCTTGACATGCTTCCAACTCTGCCACAAAAGTGGGTCTTTGCAGTCTTCCTCAAATAACACGTTATATTGAGATTGCCTATTTTATCTATTTCTAGACCTCAGAATAAGAATGAAAAGTGCTTATTGGTACTCAGAAGATATGCCAATAGGGAATATGGCAGAAGGAAACAAATTCAAAAATACATTTCAGATGATCAAAGGCCATGAACAGGCAATTCTCAGATGAAGAAATTAAAATTATCTTTAGTCATATGAAAAAATTCTCCAAATCACTATTAATTAAAGAAATGCTTATTAAAACCACTCTGAGATACTACCTCACACATATCCACTTGGCTAATATAAAAAAATGATAAATTCTGGAGGATGTGGGGAAATTGAAATGCAATACACTATTGGTGAAGCTATGGACTGATACAAACATTCTGGAGAACAATTTAGAGCTATGCCCAAAAGGTTATAAAACTGTGTATACCCTTGATGCCGCAATACCAATAGTAAATGTATATTCCAAAGAGATAATAGAGAAGGGAAAAAGGATCTATATATGTACAATAATATTTATAACAGTCCTTCATGTGGTGGGAAAATTGGAAACTGAATATTTGACCATTAATTGGGGAATGACTGAGTAAGTTGCGGTATATGGTTGTAATAGAATATTATTATGCCATAAGAAATGATAAACTGGATAATTTCAGAAAAACTTTGAAAGACTTGTATGAAGTGATACAAAGTGAAGTGGGCAGGGGCAAAACAGTGCATATAGTTACAGCAATATTATATGGTAATCAACTTTAAAGGCTAAACTTATTTGCAATGCAAAGACCCAAAACAATCCTGAGGGACTCATGATGAAAAATGCTATCCACTGTCCTAGAAGGAACTGTCAGAGTATGAATATAGGTCAGATTATGCCATTTCTTGCCTTATTTCCTTCATGAGATTTTTCTTATGTGTGCAGCATATGCCTTTTTTAGCGACATGGGGAATAAGGAAATATGTATTGCATGACAATGCTAGAATAACCTATTTCAGATTGTTTACTGACTGGGGAGGGAACAGAGCAAAGGAAGCAGGGAAAGAATTTGGATTGTAAAGTATAAGAAACCAATTATTAAAAAATGTTTTTACATAAAAGGAAAAAATAAAAGGAATTAAAAGTGGAAAAAAAGAAAATACATTTCAGGAAGAAAAACCATGATGATGCTTTGCAATTTTTTCCAACCCATACCTTCTCAGGTAACAAGGAAGAAATCCTTATATTTACTTGCTCTCTTCAAAACATGCTTACAATTACAAAATCTAGATAGATTCAAGCAAGTCAATGACTGAAGGGATAAAATAATTTCTAAATGTTTACAATGTGCCTAATACTGTAGTAAGTTTTGAAGGTACAAGCACAAAAGTTGAAAGCCCCAGCCCTTACCTGCTACTGGAGAAGACAACTGACATGGGAAAATGATGGCGAGGAAGGAGCAGTTAGGTCTTGAAAGTGAGAGGGGCAGGGGAATTTGACTGATATCATCCCCATCCAAGAAGAATAATGGATTTGATATGATCATGGTTCATGTTTCCAGTACTAAAAAGGATACTTGGAAGTAGGGGAGAGTTAGTGATTAGTAAGACTGTGAAGGTGTTGATGGAAGAGTATTGATTTAAGTAAAGCATAGCTGGTCTTTTCCTGGGGGAAAAGGACCTAAAGAGGTAGTCACTAATCAGGAAATTATGAAAGTTTATCCAAAGCCTAGCTAGATCTAAAGTTATCAATGTGACATTGAGAAGAAAGGTTATTCCCTTTCTGATTTTCAGAATAACTAGAACAAGTAAATCAAATAAGTGAAACAAAACACAGAAGTCATTTGTGAAACTATATTGAATAAAGTAGAGATGACAGGCAACTGGTACCTGAGGGATTGATGTGAAATCTAAGGACTTGTTTATAGCCAAACGTCCCATAAAAATAGAGATATGTTCCAAATATATTCTATATCATGGGGAAAAGCAAGATGTAAAAAAACCCTACTAATATGATGGTACTGGGGGGACGAAGGAGGGTTTTACATGGGAGAAAGAAACACCATTTCTTGTTTTGCCTCCACATAAAAACACAATGTTTCTGCAGAATGTCATTCCAGCTATGCACTTCCTCAGTTAGGGGACCGTCTAAAGAGGTAATGGACTTTGGTCCCTTCACTTGCACTAGGGTCCATTAGGACCCTAGTGCAAGTGAAGTGAGCAAATTGAGGAGAAAGTTGGACATAGCAATAGCAATGAAGTATGATTATCAGTTGTGAATCACCACTATTGTCAGGAAAGCAAGGATCCAGGACAACTCCAACACTCATTGCAAAAAAGGCTCTCTACCACCATAGAAGGAATTGATAGACTGAATGCAGATTGAAATATATCATTCTTTACTTTATTTCCTCCATGGATATTTTTATATTATAAGCAATATGTGTCTTCTTTTACATTATGATGAATATGGAAATACTTTTTGTATAATAACACATTTACCGCCCATATTATATTCCCTGATGTCATAGGGAGTAGGAAGGAGTGGAAAGGATGGGATGAAGGGAGAAAATATGGATTGCAAAATGTCAGAAAATAATTATTAAAAATGTTATCAACCTATAATCTGGAAATATAAATATACACATAAATGTGTATGTTTATATTTATTATATTATATGTATTATTATGTACATTATTTATTATTGTTAATATGTTTATTATTTATAAATTATGTAATATGTATATGTTATATATATTTATAATTATATATAGACATTTTTTTAAAGATCCTAAGCCCAGGAGAGTTAGCCCCAGGAACAATATTCCTTCCCTTCCCAATAATTGTATTGGTATTTACCTCTACATGCCCACCTACCCATGCCTACTTCAAAGTAGGCATAATCATCTCCCTCACCTGGCAGCTTGAAAGTCTATCCTGCCCTCTGGTCAGGGTTCTTTTTTAGGTGGCAATAAGCAATAGACTCTCTCTTCCCCACCCAGGAGGATATATAGGCAAACTTCCCTGTACCTGAAGGGAAAAACCGAACTCATAGGGTGAATACAGAGACTAGTACCTACATCAGCTGAGTTGATCGCTGCCCTTGTAATTCAGCTTTGGTTGAAGTTAGCAAACCTGCAGGGTCTGTGGAAGTGGGGCCTCTAGTAGCAACTGTGGCCATTATTTTTCTCTTTTATGGCGTTTCCTTTTAAACTATGTTTGAGATCTTTGTTGTAGACTAGTACCCTGTGGCATCAGCCTAGCGTGATGAGACTTCAGTGAGATACAGCACATAAAAGGATGCAGTCTAAGTGTGACGAATTGCAATGACAAGGCTGAGTTGGAGGTAACTTGTGAATGATAAAGTGAATTGAAAACTGTCTTCCCACTTTATCCTGGGGCAGTGCAAAAGGGAGAGCAGGGGGCAACCTGAGGATGCAGGCTACAAGTATGTCTCTAGAAAGCTGCTGAGAGCACTCGAGGTGGCCCAACAGAATGGACCTCTCTACCCCAACTGCACCTTCAAGCTTGCCATTTATTCTCTCCAAAATAAATATCATCTACCACCAACCCCAAATGTTATTAGTAACAGGCAACGTGAATTAATCATGCATGAAGGTGGTAAGCTTGGCATTGATCCAGCATCTGAAAGATGTGGGGGTAAGATGAAAGAGCCCTACCTAGGTGTCTAGAAGAGAGACTATAAAAGCACGGACATGCTATCAACAAAGAAATGTAGCTATGAAAGCCCTCCCATGATGAATAAACATAAAATCACAAAAGTACTGTTTTTAACATCTTTCCCCTGTAGCGGCCTCCCTGTATCCTCCTCTTTTCTTTCTTGCCTTGGAAAACAGTCTGTTGTGTTAAAAGTTAAAGTATATACTAAACCAGACCAAAAGCAACAAAAGAGATGTTTGTGATGTATATGAATTCCAGTGTGAGACTGCTATTTGTGTTCAAGTGGTAAGGAATTTTAGATTTTGGGGTTTTTTTTGCCAGTGTTCATATAAATGAGTCAGCATGTATAGTGAAAAAAGCACAGGTCCTAGAGTCAAAAGGACATGGGTTCAAATCCTCTCTCTGATACTTATTATGTGAACTTGTCAAGAAATTTTATCTCTTAGGCCTTGGTTTTCTCATTAGTAAAATGATTGAGGTAGACTAGATGACTTTGAAGGTATTCTCTAAATCTATAGCATTGTTCCAAAGACTGTCTAAAAGGGTCTGAAGGGTACAGTTCATTCTCAAAACAGAAACAAAAATGAGCGACTTCTGAAAAAAAAATGTGGTAAGAGAAAGAACACTGTACTTAGAATGAGTATATATGTGTTCAAATCTTAGTTATTGTATTTATTTAGTTTCTTTTGAAAAAAATAATAAAAGGTTGCTGTATTACCTATACAATTTAATCATGAGCAATATGTTTTGTAAAGTTTGAAGCATTATATATACATATTTGTGAGTTTTTTCCCTAAAGTTTGATTTACATTTGTTAATTGGTATCAAAGCCTCTATCACATGCAAAGCCTGCATGACCTTCGACAAGTTAACTAATCTAATCTAGTTTTGATTTGTTCTTCTGGAAAATATCTGGATGTCACCTTATGATTTTATTTTTTGCTTTCTTCATTTCTTCCTTCTTTTCTTTCATCCTTCCTTCCTTTTATTTATCTTTCTTTTTTCTTTTTCTTCTTTCCTTTTTTCTTTCACTCACTTCTTTCTCTCTCTTTTTTTTCTCTCTCTCTGAAACAAGATATCTATCTATCAAAGCTAATACTACTTATGAGTTACTACTTATGACAGTCAGGGAAGCTTTGCACTGATAGGTTTTCAAATGGAGCAAGTTTATCCATTCCATAGGCATTATAGAGACACTCTGTTCTCAGTAACTCACAACGTTGGTGCTGGATTTAGTCCAGAGACTTTACTGGTTTTAACCCTATTGTAACTCAGAAAAAGCAAGCCAAAATGATCCATCATCCTCCCTAATAAAAGATTACAGGAATTTTCTAACATACATTGCCAGATAACATACCTTCTAAGTACCTTCCAGTACCAAGTCTGTGATTCTATAATCACTTGAGTAGGTAAAACTTTCTGTAATTATACATGTGATTAGAGAAACTTACTTCATTTGATAATCCAAGACTCCCAGAAGTATTAGTATTCCAAAGAATCTTAAATTGGGGGGAAAAAGGATAGTGGTCAGGATTTTGACAGGAAAACACAACATTTCTCCCATGTTATTCTTGGTTGTTTGCTCTTTTTCCTGCATGTTAGCATGCACAGTGCTCTAGCAGTCTAGGAGCTGCACTGGTATTCATTTTGCATGGGCTGCAATTTTCTACAAAAACAAATGAACTTAACTTCTACCTTAAAGATGATATATCCAACTAAATTTGGTAGCTCACAAAGAAAACATTAAACTAGTCTCCTGCCCGAAAGAAATTCTTCTAATGCCCAGGACTTTAGGCAGCCCCCAAAATAGATGTTTCACCTATAATATAGGGTCATTCATAATGTGATTATTTCACTACCATCTCCTCCTGATCCCAACACCTTTCCCCTACCCCTTTGGTTTTTCAGATTACTTAATCTAAATTTGATAGAAACATGGGCTCCCACTTTCTGTAGGATTCAATATTCTTTCATTATTACTCTGCAGAAATCACTTTTTCATTGTAATAAAAACTCTCAAAGAGTGCAAATGCATTATAAACACTACTAAATCTACAATGATTCAATAAATTAATTTTATAGCTTTATTAAAACATTTTCTACCTGAAATAAAAACTAATATTTTATGCTCTTCAGTTGGCATTGGATAACACAAAATAGGTTAGAAAGTAAGAATGTAATGAGTAATATTTCTGATTTTCTGCAGAAAAATATTTTTGGAAAGAATCTAATGTTTTATTGAGCAGGTTCACAATAATAGTAACAAGTAGAGAATGATTAACTAGGAGTCAAGAGTAGTATTAAAGAAAGTGAAGGATCTACAGTAATAGCAAGAGTTTCTTAATCAATATGAGACAAGAGAAGCCCAGAAAAGTGGGTCAAAGAAGAAATCCCAGAAACAATTACAGACTTCATTAAAGAGAATAACAATGAGGAGGCATTATACCAAACTGCATGGGATCCAGCCAAAGCAGTACTCAGGGGAAAATTTATACCTCTGAGTGTCTCTACAAAGAAAATAGATAGGGTGGAGATCAATGAATTGAACTTATAACTTAAAAAATTAGAAAAAGAACAAATTAAAAATCCTCAGATTAAAAACTAAGTTGGAAATCCTAAAAATTAAAGGAGAAATTAATCAAAATAAAAGTAAAAGAACTATTGAACTAATAAATAAGACTAGGAGCTGGTACTTTGAAAAAAACAAATAAAGTACATAAAGTACTAGTCAATCTAATAAAAAAAGAAAGAAGAAAATCAAATTAACAATATCAAAGATGAAAGGGGTGATTATACCTCTAATGAAGAGGAAATTAATGCAATTATTAAGAACTACTCTGCTCAATTATATGGCAATAAATATGACAATTTATGTGAAATGGGTTAATATTTACAAGAATGTAAATTGCCTAGATTAACAAAAGAGGAAATAGAATTCTTAAACAATCCCATCTCAGAAAAAGAAATTTAACTAGTTATCAAGGAACTTCCTAAGAAAAAATCCTGAGGGCCAGATGGATTCACAAGTGAATTCTATCAAACATTTAAAGAACAACTAATACAAATACTATAAAAATTATTTGACAAAATAAGCAAAGAAAGAGTTTTATCATATTCTTTTTATGACATGAATATGGTACTGATTCTCAAGCCAGGCAGACCAAAAACTGAGAAAGAAAACTACAGACCAATCACCTTAATGAATATAGATGCAAAAAACTTAAACAGAATACTAGCAAAAAGACTTCAGCAAGTGATCACAAGTATTATCCACTATGATCAGGTGGGATTTATACCAGAAATGCAAAGATGGTTTAATCCACATAAATGACCATAATAATAATTAAACCAACAAAAATCACGGTTATCTCACTAGATCTAGAAAAAGCCTTTGAAAAAATACAGCACCCATTCCAACTGAAAACACTAGAAAGTATAGGAATAAAAGGACCATTATTCAAAATAATAAACACTATATATTTAAAAGCATCAGCAAGTATCATATGCAATGGGGATAAGTTAAAAGCCTTCCCAATAAGATCAGGAGTGAAGCAATAATGCCCATTATCACCTATTTTATTCAATATTGTACTAGAAAAGCTAGCAGTAGCAATTAGAGAAGAAAAAGAAATTGAAGGGATTAAAGTAGGCAATGAGGAGCCTAAACTATCCCTCTTTGCTGATGATATAATGGTATACTTAAAGAACCCCAGAAAATCAACTAAAAGGCTAGTGAAAATAATTAACAATTTTAGTAAAGTTGCAGAGTACAAAATAAACCCACATAGATCAGCATTTATATATATTTCAATAAAGCTCAGTAGTAGGAGTTAGAAAGAGAAATTCCATTTAAAATCACTCTAGACAATATAAAATATTTAGGAATTTTTCTGCCCAGACAAACACAGGAATTATACAAACACAACTACAAAATACTTTCCACACAATTAAAACTAGATCTAAACAACTAGGAAAACATTAATTGCTTGTGGGTAGAATGAGCTAATATGATAAAAATGACAATCCTACCCAAATTAATCTACTTATTCAGTGCCATACCCATCAAACTACCAAAAAACTTATAGAATTAGAAAAAGTTACAATGAAGTTCATCTGAAAGAACAAAAGATCAAGAATATCAAGGGAAATAGTGAAAAAAATGTAAAGGATAGGGACCTAGCAGTATCAGATCTTAAACTGTACTATAAAGCAGTAGTCATCAAAACAATATGGTACTGGCAAAGAGATGGAAGGGTGGATCAATGGAATAAACTAGTGGTAAATGACCTTAGTAAGCTAGTGTTCAACAAAACCAAAGACCCCAGCTTTTGGGACAAGAACTCACTATTTTACAAAAACTGCTGAGAAAATTGGAAAACAGTATGGGGAAAATTAGGTTTAAATCAACAAATACAAAATGGGTAAATGACTTATATATAAAGAGTGAAATCATAAATAAATTAGGTTAACATAGATTTGTATACCTATCAGATATGTAGGAAAGGAATTTAAGACCAAGCAAGAAATAGAGAACATCGCAAAATGTAAAATAAATGACTTTGATTATATAAAATTAAAAAGGTTTTGTATAAACAAAACTAATGCAACCAAGATTAGAAGAAAAACAACAAACTGGGAGAACATTTTTATAACAAAACTCTCTGACAAAGGTTTACTTTCCCAAATATATAAGGAACTAAGTCAAATTTACAAAAAAAATCAAGCCATTTGCCTATCGACAAATGGTCAAGGACATGAACAGGCAGTTTTCACAGGATGAAATCAAAACTATCAATAAGCACATGAAAAAGTGTTCTAAATCCCTCCTGATTGGAAAAATGAAAATTAAAACAACTCTGAGGTGCCACTTCACACCAAGCAGATTGGCCAATATGACAGTAAAGGAAAGTGATAAATGTTAGAGGGGATGTGGCAAAATTGGGACACTAGTACACTGCTGGTAGAGTTGTGAATTGGTCCAACCATTCTGGAGGAGAATTTGGAACTATGCACAAAGGGCTTTAAAAGAATGCCTGCCCTTTTACGCAGCCATACCACTGCTGGGTTTGTACCTCAAAGAGATAATAAGGAAAAAGACTTGTTCAAAAATATTGATAGCCGTGCTCTTTGTAGTGGCAAAAAAATCGGAAAATGAGGGGGTGTCCATCGATTGAAGAATGGCTGAATAAATTGTGGTATATGTTGGTGATGGAATATTATTGTGCTAAAAGGAATAAAGAAATGGAGGAATTCCATCTGAACTGGAATGACCTCCAGGAATTGATGCAAAGCGAAAATAGCAGAACCAGAAAATCATTTTACACAGAGCCACAGAGACTAGCACAGTCAAATGTAATAGACTTTTCTACCAGCATCAACGCAATGACCCAGGACAGTCCAGAGGAACTTGTGAGAAAGAACACTATCCACATCCAGAGAAAGAACTGTGGAACCAGAAATACATTAGAAAAATATATGATTGATCAAGTAATTCAATAGGGATGTGATTAGGGTATTGATGTTAAAGGATCACTCTACTGCAAATATGAATAACATAGAAATATGTTTTGAACAAAGATACATGTATAACCCAGTGGAACTGCTTATTGGCTTTGGGAAGGGAGAAGAGATAGCAGGGGAGGGGGGATTTTGAATCATGGAATCATGGAAAATATTGAAAATAAAAATTTAAAAATTAAAAACAAATTTTAAAAGAGTTTCTTAATCAAGGAATATAATAACCCAATGTGTACTTTGGGCTGATCATACAATACATATTGTGTTCTTCTCCAGGTAACAAAGATTAAGAAGGACCATTACAAACTCAAGTGGATCATTAAGGGTCTAGAAACAATACTGCATCATTGACTCTGAAGGCTATTTATCCTGGAGAAGGCAAGGTGAGAAAAAGAGAGTGAATGGTAGGATATTAAGGACTCTGTGTGTGTGTGTGTGTGTGTGTGTGTGTGTGTGTGTGTGTGTGTGTGTGTGTGTGTGTGTGAAGAGAGAGACAGACAGAGAGAGACAGAGAGAGAGGAGTGGGAGTGTGAGGAAGAGGGGTAAAGAGAAAATTGATGACAGAATAATTACTTCTCAATATTTAAATGGTTGCCATATAAAAAGACTTGGTAACTTATTGTTTAATTATGTGGGAAAAATATTAGGAGAGAGAGAAAAAAAGACATTTTAGCTTGAATATTATTTACTTGAATTCAAGATTTTTTAAAGAATCAATATATGTACAACATTGTACTGAAAACTGGGCAAGATAAAAAGTTATAATACAAACATTTGACACCTGCCCTTATGAAGTTTACAGTTTAGTAAAATACAGAGAAAGATTTTATAACAATAAGGGCTGTCTAACTATAGGATGGGTTATCTTCTTAATAAATGAACTTCTCTCCATTGGAAGTGTTTGAACAAAGGTTAAATGAATCTCTTTCTGGGTTATTATAGAAAGAAATACTGAAATCAATTCCACTCTAAAATCCTAAGAACATTGGGTAACAGAAATATAGATATAATCATTAACATTAACTTGGTGGTGCTTTTTTGGTCAATGATGGTACCTAGTATACCATAGATGAAGTGATATGAATAGAGAAGTTGAATGAGTGCTGGAGTTGAGAATAAGACAAAGTCAAAAAGAAAATTTTTAGAGAAGAAATTTTGACATTGCAAAGTGGAAATCTTTCCCATGCACATGAATACCATTTAATCAAATATTCTGCAAAAAAAAGAGAAAAATGATTTCAGGTATTGTAGTTTAGATAGATGAAAATTAATGAAAGATGGAAAAAGTAATAATTTCTAAAACAGTGTGATCAGTCTTCATATTCTTCATCCACTTCTTTAATTTCTTTCAGATTCTCATGATTTCTCTAAAACACCTTGCTAACTTCCTTTCAAATGTTATATTTTATCTGTTTCTTGCTTTTATAAATTCCATAAAAGTAATAATAATTCAAAAGCTTTTAAAAGCATGGGAGCTGTTTGTCATTTGTCACAACTAATTATAAGTAGATCAAAGTGACCAGTGGATAAAAATGCCAAATTCGATGTGTACTGATATTTAGTCGTGTGTTCCTTTGTTACATGAAATTTAAATACAACTACAAAAGGCTTTGTTTAGCCTATGAAATAAAAACAAAAGCCTAATTGTAGAAGTCTAAAGAATTATGTTAAACTCATCTGAAATTCTGGTTGATATGATAGGATATTTGCTCATGTAGTTTGCTTACTGTTGTTCCAAGCAAGTTGATTGTAAACCAAAATTTTGGAGAGCATTTAATTTTTGTGATGGGCTTGTAAATGTGTTTATTTCTGAGTGTGTGTGTGTGTGTGTGTGTGTGTGTGTGTGTGTGTGTAGTGGCAGATATTTCTGAAGCTCTCTAGCACTTTATAAACTATTTATATATGTTCATGCTAATTATGCCATTCTTTTCTAGTCACCCATATAAATCTCTTGAGGATTGCTACTATATAATGCTTTGTTATTTTGCTTCCTGGGTCAGGTTCATGGTCCATTCTGTGTCCACTGTACTGACTGACAACAGAATCAAGGGATATCCTGTAGAGAGAATAATTCTCCCCTATAACACTAACCACAAAAGAACATCTTTGGTATATGTGCAAAATTAACACAACTGCATTTCTTTATAACATATCTATAATTCAGAATTTTCACCAATTTGAAATGGCTTTTCCCTAATTAGTCGGACTATAATCAGACTGTAATGTAAATCATTTTTCATGGATTTCACAACTATCACCCTTGGGTTTTGAAGGGTTATACTTATCATAGGAAAAATCATTAAATGAAAACAAGGATTATTAAGGCCATTGGACTTTTAAAAAATAATTATGCAATGCTACATGATGCATATTATCAGAAAGTTAGTCCTTTGTAATAGAGCTACACTTATTGGTGTGATTATTTCTACTATATTATTTATTATTTAGAACCCCCAACTTGCATCTTCCAAACTAATTGCACATTTCCGAAATGCACTTTGTGTTGTTACAAAATTAAAATTGGAGGATGAAATTAAGATGTTTGGGCAAAGGAAAAAAAAAAGATTCTCTAAGTAGTTTTGCTGGGGCCTCCGGAAGCTGCTAGACCCTAGGGTAGCTTCATATTAATTAATACAGCTTTATTTTAATGATATACATTTGTAATTATGCCCTATTAAGTGTCTAAGGAACTGAATATGTTTTAGGTAGAAAAAAACAGGACCTAGTAACACCCTCCAGAAGCCAATTTTAGTTATTTTCTTTTTATTTACAGAGAAACTGAGGCACAAAAAGTAAAATGGCTTCCTCAAAGGCACATATCACTGCAATGTAAGGTAGGTTATTTTGTTATTATTTACATTTTGTTTTTGAAGATTGACAAGAATAGCATGAGTGATGTCTTGACTTTTATGGGAACTGGATTTAAGTGAGGTGGAGTAGCACAAAATCATCAGCCTCACTGTCTCTAACAGTCATCAAAGTACGATGACAAGACAAAAGCCAAGACTCCTGGAAATGGTTCAGGATTCAGTGGATGACCTTGGCTTCTTTCATAACTAATCAGTTTCTAAGCACTCCAATGCTCCTGCTTTAGCTCTCTTTCATGGCCATTGGAGCAAATTGTTCTCGTCCACCCATTCTTTAGGAGAAGTCTTCATGTGCTTGAAGCTGACATCTTCCTAATTCACTGATGGGTTTGAGGTATCAACTTTAGTTTAGTTTGTTTGACAAAACAGTTTTACCAGGATACGATCATTGAGGATGCTATAATTTCTTGAATCTACAGTTGAGAGTTGGGTAAAAGGTAGACACCAAAAGTGGATGAGTAGCCCTGCAAAGCACTGACACTAGAGATGCTTCTTCTCCCTTCATGCAAGAAGGCTCAAAAAACTTATTCCAGCACTTGATAGCTATGGTAAACATATGATTAGGGATGTTTTGCACAGTGTTAAGAGGAACCTTTTCAATAGCATAAAACAGTGGTTCCCAAGCTTTTTTGGTCTACTGCCCCCTTTCCAGAAAAATATTACTTAGTGCCCCTGGAAATTAATTTTTTAAAATTTTAATAGCAACTAATAGGAAAGATAAATGCACCTGTGGCCATCACTGCCCTCCTGGATCACTGCAGCACCCACCAGGGGGAGGTGGTGCCCACTTTGGGAATCACTGGTCTAAAAGATGCCCTAGTGAGAAAGATAGGAAGGAACTTACTCTCTCTACAGTCCTGAGAATGCTGCATTTGCTGTCCAAATTGACTACATATGGGAATTATGGAGTCTGTTTAAGAATAAGAAGATACACCTGAATTGTAATTACTGCTACCATTGGATAGACTGAGCACTAAGTTAAAGTTATGATCCTTTGAGGAGCCACAACAGGAGTGGGGAAGGGAAGTACTACTTCTTGGGCTCAGATCTCCAGTTTAAACATGGCGTGCAATTTTGGAGTCAGTTCCCAAGGCAAAAAGCAACAACTCTGTGCAATTTATAAATTCATTATAAGCTTCAGGGAGGCTAAAGTGGGAACCAAATGACAAAAGAATAAACAAAGTAATAAAAAATATATATAGTTGGGGGCAGCTGGGTAGCTCAGTGGAGTGAGAATCAGGCCTAGAGACAGGAGGTCCTAGGTTCAAACCCAGCCTCAGAAACTTATCAGCTGTGTGACCCTGGGCAAGTCACTTGACCCCCATTGCCCACCCTTACCAATCTTCCACCTATGAGACAATACACCGAAATACAAGGGTTTAAAAAAAAATATAGCCATGTGCCTTGTAGACAGTAAGAATTTGATATATTCTTGAACTGAATTTTTCAAAAGATAATTCCCATGCCTATTTATTTTTCAGAATGTTAGTCAATATATTGACAAATTGTTTTAAAATTCCCTTTATAAAAAAAAGATGCCTTTTGATACTATAATCATATTTTTACAACATCCAGAATCCAGTATGAAAATGCCATTCACAATTGCATAAATTTTATACTTCTGCAGTGTCTGCTGCTTGTTGTTAACTGACATCACAGGGTTGGAATGTGTCTGCTTCAGCTCTAGAGTAAGGAATTACAATTTAGATCTTGAAACCAGACGAGGTGTGAGAAACTACTATACTTCTAATGGGACCAGGGACTGTCTGTAAAATATTCTATTCATATTTAAGGTATTTTATGATCATTTAAAGTCAAACTCAAGTGTGAATTTACCTAACATGAGAAACTACAGCTGTGAAAAGGCTTCTCTCTCCATTTAAATTTTTATTCCACACTGGGAGCTTAACTGGATTGGGTTATTTGTCTGAATTTAGAATATTTATTTTTTCCAGTCAAAAATATTTATTCATGTATCTTTATCAATGATGATAATGAAAGTAAGAATGGTAATAGAATATTCTTCCATATACAATTGTACTGATACATTTCTATTTTGACTTGCAATGTTCTTAGTATACTAAAATGTCCTGTACCTAAAATCAAGAGACCCCAAATCAAAGACTAGTAACAATTCTTAGTAGTTATGTGATCATGGGAAAGTTATTTCACATTTCTAGGTTTCAGTTTCCTGTGTGGGAACTCCTGTGATCATCCTCAGAATTTCTTTCAGGCAAATATTGACAGTTCTGGTAAAGGAAGAAGAAGAAAAAAAGAAAAAAAATGAAGGAGTAGGAGGAAGAGGAGGAAAAGAAGAACAATGAAATGTCTTTTGATTTGAAGATGTCAGAGTGGTAATTACAGTTTATACAATTATCAAATGTTTACTATGGGTAGCCACTAGGGATTTCTGTTGTTCAGTTGTTCAATCATGTCAAATTCTTCATAATCCCATGGACCATACTGTTCATAGGGTTTTCTTGGTAAGGATATGGCAATGATTTGTCATTTCCTTCTCCAGTGGATTAAAGCAAACAGAGATTTAACTGACTTGCCCAGGCATTATTGATGACTGTCTAAGAATGGATTTGAAATTCAGATCCTTCAAATTCCAGGCCCAGTGCTCTTATTACTGACAAACTTGACTGCCTTCTTAGACATTAGGGATATAAAGAGAGGAATTAAGAAAAAAAAATACATCCCATCAAGGAGCTTGTAGTTTAGTAGGAGAAGCGAACATGCACCTCTGTAACCTTTAAAAATTTCTTCATCCACTTTCCTCCTTTATAAAAATGAGAGGGTTAGGTGAGATAACCTTCCAATTTTAAATATATGATCCAAGTTGCAAAAATAAGTATATACAAGATAATTATTCATTAACTAGTATACAC
>NC_058132.1:284167507-284232986 GCF_016433145.1 Gracilinanus agilis | reverse complement strand
AAAACTTGATTTGTTAGTAAATTGTTGAGAAAATTTAGAGAAGCTATTTGACTAATTTTGCTACATTTTCTGGTGTGATATATTAATACCTACATTATGTGTCTGATTTCTCCAAAGTAGAATGCCATTCATCAAAGCTAAACAAATCTCAAAGCTTAGAATTAAAATTTCTACATGCAATTTCATATACCATTATTTTTCCTGCATACAAGGCTGTATTATTTCTCATTATAAAAAGCACATTAATTAATTTCCTACCTTAATTGCAATGATCCAATTAGCTTCGTAAACCTAATTTGAATGGAAGTTGCCAGAAGTCAGACTGCAAGGAAAGATAGAAATGTTCATGTTTTTAAGAACCCATGTTTTGGGAAGCAGCAGATTTGCAGGTGCAAAATGGATATTGGTACTAGCATATTTGTAGATAGATCCTTGCTATTAGTTCCATTCTACTTCTGCCTCTTCAAATAGACTTGTTAGTTGAGTTTATGGAATTCATTGCATTTAATGTATAGGAATCAGATGCGATTTCTAGTTATCCAAATTCACAATTTTTCTCCAAAGTTGCATTTCTTTTCCAAATACAGAGTTCTGATTGCTTCACTTTCATAAAAGATCTATGGCTGTAGGGAGAGAATGATAATTAAGCTGAATAACACTATGGGAACATAGAATGAGAAACCAGCCCAGGGAGCCTATTAGAATTATATACAATACTAACCTGCCCAGTACTGCTTAGCAAACCATGGAAGCTGACTATGTCTTCAAACTCATTAGTATGTTGAGTCTATGTGTTATTTGAGAATCATTTACACAAGCTATAACAAAAATAATCTTTGTAACGTCTCTTTTTTTGGCAAAGGATTGACTAGTCTCAAAACATATCATATTATTGACCTTTTTTTACCCAAAATCAAGAATGAAGAATTCAGGATTTTTGATCTATATGCAGATTTATTCTGATTTTTTTCCCCAAGAGAAAAGCTTTTTCCCTGATTTGTTCAGGATCTTCTCAAATCAAAGTTCCATGAAATGAAGAAGAAATAAATTAGTGTTCTTAACTGTTTGGGATCTCTTGTCTTTGTGCTAGTTCTGTATTTAACCAAAGCATGTCTTTCAGATAACTTCCATGTAGCATTGTGCCATTAATTTGCTTGAGACTGCAGGCCCTGGAGGTTCTACATACCTGGGCCCTGATCTTTTTCCACTCCATTTCTGATAAGTAATTCTTTAGTATCTGTGTTTCCATCTCATTTGAGGCAAGGCCAATATTTTCTTATCTGTATTCAGATGTTTATATACATTTGATAAGCATCTGGCTGTCTCTAGCTTTAAAGCAATCATATCTCCCCAGCATAATCCTTGTTTAACAATAATCTCACCAAATAACATGAATATACACATTCTGATGTGCAGATAATAAAAGAATGGATAGTTGCTTTCTTCTATTCACTTAGGAACCATAGAGCCATGTTCTGTTTTCAGATATATGTGGTTTTAGTGGTATAAATTAAAGGGATTCAATAATGAATTAGCAATATAGCAGAGTTCTTGAGAAGCCACTATAATAATAAAATTGGCTCACCCTTTGGGGGGATAGAAAAGAGGGAGTGACTGGTCTGAAATTGTCATTTCACTGCTAGATCTTTGTGGAATCTCCTTTGACTGATATAGATTCATAACTAGTCTTTTTAGCTAATTTTCTGGAGCAATGAATGATCAAGTGCCCTAAAACCACAAATCTCTTTGCATTAGTGCAAGAATTGGAATTCAGCTCTTGCTGACTCCAAGTCAGACCCTCTAGCCACTATACCATGTTGCTTCTGAGCAAACCTTTATAGAATTCTTTATGTATACAAGGCTTGTGATATGCCTTTTTTTTTTAAATGGAGAATAGATATTTTTGCTTCTTACTATCTATGTGACCTTGGACAAGTCCCTTTCTTTCCCAGGTGTCAGTTTCTCAGCTTTAAATGAATGAGATTAAACTAAAGTTTTTCAAAAATTTCTTCTGGGTCTAAATCTGATTTCTCCCAGATTTTTTTCTTCACCTGGTCAAAGGGTGAATCTTATTCTCTAATCACTGCTGGCCTATATGACTACCAACCCAAGAACACTGTTCCAAGCAGTCCTCAGTGTTTTAACAATTTTTCTGATGCCAATACTACACAGACTGGTCTGAGAGTAAAAGTGCAGCTACTTAGGCACAATTGTCACCTTTGTCCTCATTATACCCACATTTCTCCTTGCTTTGGGGACATGGTTCTTCTTTTGGGGGACACCTAAGTAATAGGAATAATGGGCTCACTGATCAAAATTTTTGACAAATTATACTGTTCTCTTGTCTAAATAGGCATGAGATCCAAGAACTGGCTTATTATAAATTCAGATCTTAATAAATTCTAATTATACATGTCAAATATTAATTCTAAATCAAATCTGAATCAGAATGGAAACCCTTTTCCAAATTAAAAAAAAAAGAAACACAATTTTGAAACTTTGGGCTTATTTACTGTACCTTTGTACTTCCCAGCAGTGACTAGAATGAAACTAAAGAAACTTCAAGTTATTTATTATATTTTTGATCCAGTCCCAAACCAGGAAATACTAAAAGTCCCCTGAGAAAATCTGTCCCTCTAACCAAGTGATTCAGCTAAGTTTAGAAAAGAATCTGAACTCTTGGATTTTTATCTGAACCAAACATCTGGCCACTTTGAATACCATCCATTAACTCATAATATTTTACTTGCATCCTTACTCATTCTTATAAAACAATCCGATTTTTTTTCTTTTGTAATAATCCCTTTGCCTCAAATTCAGATATCTGGCTGTAAAACAACTGTGTTTTATCATCACTCTTCATTTCAAATGAGTTTCTATTACAAAGTAAGTGATGGTTTGTCTCTTCTTTTGTGATGAGGAAAATCACTTGCCACTTTTATCTAAATTATCATTGCAAACGTGCCTGTGACTTTAATAGAAGCTGCCAATATATGATTGCTGGGCAACTGGATTGTCTGATTTTAAGTGAGACAGGGAAGAAGAGCCAGACTTCCTTTTTTCTCTTCACCAAACTGATGAAAAGAAAAATGTGTCCAGTTTTCCCCATTTTTTTTTTTGCCTGTAAATTTGTCACACTGCTCTAATCATTTCTCCAAAGCATGTTCAACACTATAGTGAGAGGCTTTTGGGGGGAAAATAACAATCCTTAAAACTGTGCCTGTTATTAACTTCCCTTTGAAAAATGTTATCATTGCTGCAAATGCCTCAATCCAACTAGTGGAGCATGGGAAGTCTGAGGATGTGAGGAGGAATCTTATCAGAGAAATGAGTGGGAGAGCATTTCCTTGTAGTCCCTGTGGTACTGATTCTGAACTAAAAGGCCAGCAAGATAACATCTACAAAATGGCACACTGTTTTCTGAAATGCAACATGCATATTCCTGAGCAGGGTGATAACCAGCTGCAAACAAAGCAAATTAATTCACAAAACCATGAAGTCTCCTTTTCCCTGCCTGGAAGAAAGATGGCCTCAGAGAGGAGTCATTTCAAAATAAAATCTTTCTCCTCTTTGCTCCTTTGTAAAGTTCTCTGAATGTGACTTAGAAGCAAGGGGAGGAACTCCATATGCCATTAGCACAGTGCTTGACACATAGTAGGCACCTTATAAATGCTTATTGCCTGACTTAAGAAAGCCTACTATGCTGCTTCTAGAAATGGAAACAAGGGCATATGGTTAGAATAAGCAGGACTTTGGCAAAAAAGCAGCAAAAAAAGGAAATGGGATGACACAAAGGTTTGGCAAGGAATCCACTGAAATGAAAAACAAGGTTGAGATTGACTATTGCATGTTCAGAGAGATTTGGGGGCCAACTCATCTAAGAAATAAGAAAGAAGTAGGAAGCTGGAGGAAGGCACAGACATTTTAAGGAAGCCAAAAGATAACTAAGGAAAGAAAGAGATAACATTGTAGGCAGGAAGAGAAGGCTATGGGGCTTTCTACAGAGAAAGAACCACAGAGGACTTCAGGGAATTTCTCGCAGCTGAGCAATTCTAAACAGGCCACTCACACATGAGACATGGTGTTCAGGTCTGCTCCTGATGCCTGGGTCAGGCATGACCAGGAAAGAACAATCAATCACTCCCACTCACAGAATGGAGTGGGAGTGATTGATTGTTCAAGACTGAATTAGCCCTGCCTGACTCACTGAGAGACTTAATGGAATCTGGGGGCCTTGAACTGGAAACTTGGGTTTTGGCCTGGCAATGGACCCATAACCTTGAGGCTAAATCCAGGTGTGCCTTAGTCAGTCTAATCTCACTGTTTCCCAGGAAAACATTCATATATTGATTCCCATGCCTTGCCTGGTCTAAAGCAAAAAGGGCTTTTTTGTTTGTTTGTTTGTTTGTTTGTTTGTTTGCTTTGTTTTGTTTTATGGCTAATTTTGATGAGCAATATTGAAAGATTTAGTTTTCCACTATTATTTCCATTTTAAATTTTATTAAGAAAACATTCAAATGTTTCTCCCAACTATGCTCTGTTATAGTTACTCTGTAAAGAACTATAAGCAAAGCTAACTGATCTAATTCTTTAAAGATAGTGTAAAAAACATATGAAATGAAATTAATAATAAATTATTAAGCATTTGTTATGTGTCAGGTACTGCAGCTCAAATATAAAGAATGAAATAATATGTATAATAAAAAGATATTTCAACAAAGAAGTACTGAATAACTACTAAGTGTCGTGTGCTAGCATCAAGGAATGGGAGCTAGAAGTCACTTAGAAAACATAGAATTATGTCATTCAGTAGTGTCCTTTTATATAGCAAAGGACACGAAGGTAAAGAGAATTACAATGACTTTTCCAGGGTCATAATGTTAGAAAACAACAGACAAATCACTTAAATACAGATTGAGGAATTTCAGATCTATTATTCTTTCTATCAAAGCATCTTCCTTCATGATTGAAAGTTCTGGGGAATAAGGGGGTGGGAAGTTGTGCTGAATATACATGTATTCAGGAAATGGCATAAAAATGTTTCCTTAAAATTGCAAATATTTAAGACAGCATGATAGGCAATCATGTAGACTTCATACTTCAAAGTCTATAAAAGAAATGCAATTAAATGTGGCAACACTTTGGATGAGAAAAAATTATCTTTCAGCAATTGTGTCTGTATCAAAAGTATGTGCTAAAAATCTACTATATTCTAAGGATTCAACTAGGTTCTAGTAATATATTACAAGTGATATATTGTAATTGTAAAGTACATACAGAGTAATTTTATTTTTTGTTCTGCCTGGGAAGAAGATGATATAAAAAAGAGAGTTAACTACTTAATTTGGTCCCATTTAATCTATCATTTTGTGAGGGGTGAGTGTGGGAGTGGTGGTTGTGATTAAATCTCAACAAATGCACTAATCTTTCCTTGAAATTTTAGCCTAAGAATGGATTTTGATATTTCAGTTTACCTTCTCCACTAGCCAGAGGAAATGCCTTAGATTTCTCAAAGGCTATGTTGACAAGCTATAAATGATCTTTACTCAACAATTACTCCTCTTCCGGTGAGTCTTTGACCTTTGAGGTCTATGGAATAATCCCTAAACCTTGGATCAGAACTCAAGAATAGCCTATTAAGGACATTTCTTTTCTGTGGATAGTCCCATGATATTTAAAATTCTTCATTCCCTTTCATGGACTGACAGAGTGTAACTTTGAGCCATGTGGTAGGGAACTGTAAGGTAGAAGGTCTCTTCTCTGATACTCATCCTATTTAAGTATAAAATCATATCCATTTTAGGACATACTTCAAATAGTGAAATGATAAAGAATTAGATTTCCAGAAAATTTTCTGATTTAAATTAATATATCTGGAGACTACCAAGCCCAGACCATTTGAAGCTATACCAAATTTCATATCTTTCTAGTGAGGAAATCTGAGATGACTTCCTGAAAAACCAAGTGCAGAGTTATAGCAATACAAAAATTCTTACCTACACCCAGCCCAAAAACTTTGACATAGCAAAACCTATTAAATATGCTCCTTCCTGCCCTCTTTATTTCTAAAAGAATTAATCATTTTAATATTTTATATTTTTAACTTAATTAAAGGTAGTTTTGAATAAAGCATTAAGTATACAACTTTGGGTGGGAAATTATTTTAGGTAAGAATAATGGTGGGACGGGTAAGTGGCTCAAGGGATAGAGATAATCCTAGAAACTGGGGGTTCAAATCTAGCCTCAGACACTTCCTAACTATGTGACTGGGCAAATCACTTAATCTCAGTTGCCCAGACCTTTCTACACTTCTACCTTAGAACTGATATTTAGTATCATTTCTTAAGAGAGAAGGTAAGGGTTTAAAAAAAAAAAGAATAGGCTATTTATGGCAAACCCCTCCAGTATTTTTGCCAAGAAAATACCAAAAAGAGTTTTAATGAGTCAGGGACAATTGAGAAATGACTATACAGTAACAACAACAAATTAACTAGTTAAGAGCTAGCAAAGAATATGGTGCTAATTTTGTATACCGTAAGTTGTTAAATGCTTATTGACTGAATAAGTGGTTTTGAGAGAATGAGGCCTAGGATAATTAACTTTTTAGTAGGAAAATTAAAGGTCTGGCAGCTAACTGGGATGTCAGGCCCAGTTTAGATATCATAGTTAAGAATCAAAGTATTTGGGGAAGGAGGTTCTTAAGGAAGAGATGAATGAAAACAGGAGCCACCTATTTCCCATTTCATGATTTTCCCCCCAGATCTACTCACATCTATTCTAAATACCTGAATCTTATTTCATCCAGAATACAATTTCAGTTCAAGATAGACCACTAATATTTATTTATTTTATTGTTTTTTGAACCCTTAACTTCTGTGTATTGGCTCCTAGGTGGAAGAGTGGTAAGGGTGGGCAATGGGGGTCAAGTGACTTGCCCAGGGTCACACAGCTGGGAAGTGTCTGAGACCAGATTTGAACCTAGGACCTCCCGTCTCTAGACCTGACTCTCAATCCACTGAGCTACCCAGCTGCCCCCAGACCACTAATATTTATACTAACCTTCAAGAATGCCAGTTAAAAAGCATGTATCAAGTATTTCTATGTGCCAGACATTATTCTACTACCTTAGGATACAAAGAAAATTAAGAGTCCCTTTCATCATGCCCTAATGGAAGAAACAAACTACAAACAACTATGTATATAAAATCTAAGTACATAGAAAATTTGGGAAAATGTCTGCAGAGCTCTCACCCTATCATTTCAATGTGTTGTTGAATTGAATCATCTTGCTTTATTATTAGGAATTTGACAGCACTGGATTTTTTCATCTCATTTTGACTCTCCTTTCTATTTCCCATTGTCTACCCCAAAATTATTGCTAATAGCCCAAATCCTCTGTGACCAGATTTGCTTTCCTTTTCTATTTTCCTGAGATTTTCTACCACCAACATTAGTCTGTTAACATCCTTCTAGTATACCTGGCTATCTGACAATGGAGCTGAGTCAACATTCACAGTGTGTTCCCTGCTACCTATCTGATTAATCTAATGCAATGTTAATGGAATATCATATTAGTAATAATGATCAACCTAGCCACCTCACTATTACCACTGTCCTTATTCACTCATTTGGCATTGAAGTGGGTGATAGAAATGTCCATAGAAAACCTCTGCAGTGATTCCCAAAGTGGGCGCTACCGCCACCCTGGTGGGTGCTGCAGCGATCCAGGGAGGCAGTGATGGCCACAAGTGCATTTATCTTTCCTATTAATTGCTATTAAATTTGAAAAAAAATTAATTTCCAGGGGGGTAAGTAATATTTTTTCTGGAAAGGGGGCGGTAGGCCAAAAAAGTTTGGGAACCACTGCTCTAGAGATATTGTCAAATGAGATGATATATGAAAAGAGCTTTTGAAAACTCAAAATATTAGTGTATAGAAATATCAGCTATTATTATTATTATTTAGTGAGTTATAATGGTATAATGCAGTTTGAATGATCTGATAATTAGTAAGAGGAGTTTTGGGAACTATCAAATCAGTATCTTCCAAACATTTCAGCCATAAAGTCAATGACTCCAAAATTATTTGCTTACTTCGCATATTTATTCCCGTGCAATATATAAGAAAATGTATTACCTCCTTCTGGTGTTGACCCATGCTGTTCTGATGATTTTTTTTCTCATTCTAAGTTAGAATAGTAGAATTGGTGTGTATGAATTTTTTAAAATCATTTTATTTAAAGCTTTGAAACAATGTGATATGAGAGATGGGGGCTGCAAAAGTTAGGCACTTAGTGCATCTGGGGATCATTCCTCATCAAGGGACAACGGATTTTTAAATGGAGGGAGGAGTCATGGGTCCCTGGGAGTACAGTCTGCAACCTTAGTAGGGAAATAGGTTCTATCTGAGCTGTGTTTAAAAACTTGGAGTGGGAGATTGTTTTGCTTGGCATCTGTATAAACGCCAGAGTAGGAGACCTCTGCAATAAACAACTTTAAGAGTCTTCTACTATATCAAATGCCAAAATTGATTTCCCAAGGCAGCACACAGAATACATTCTGTACAAACATGAGTAGTGGGCATTTCCCATCTGACAAGGCAGAAAAGGGGGGGAGGGAAGAGGTAGGTGTTCTTTTGTTATTGAGAAATGAGTTTTACCCTTCCCCCTGAGTCAGCAGATATCTTTGGAAAATTTAGGCTATTCGGGGCCAAAGGGTCCAGCAATCTTCTATAGAAGAATTCCTCCCTTTAGAGAGAAGAATCAGAGAAGATGTCCGTTGTAGTCGGGAACACATGCACAGCAAGATGAAGAAATAGGAGACTTGTTTCCATGACTCATTCACATTAAGGAAGAAATGAATACTCCAGTGGACAGGCTCCCCAAAGGCTGCTTGGCCATTTTGCTTTTCTGTTTCATTTTTTTTTTCTTTTTATAAGGCACCACATTGGTACCTCATTATTGTTCCAGAGCTATAGCAAGCGTGGCACTCTCTTAAAAGGTTGTTTGAGAGAGATTCTTTAAATCTGATCTAGAGCTAAAGTACATACGTTTTGCATAAACATCTAAAGGGATAGTATTTATTATCAACCCAAATCTCCCTCCCCCACCCATTTCTTATGACTATAGTTCAATGACAATGATGGATATGAATTCCAAAATGTTAGTATCATGCTTCCCCCACCCCCTTAGCCTAAAGTAAATATCTCTTAAGTACCTTTATGCTCAGGCAATGTGTTTTTCATTTGCTGTGGCACTAAGTGTATAGGTATGGCTGACCGCTAACCTGACATGTTCCTGTCACCAGGGACTGCTGGTTCTTTCATCTTCTTAATGGACATTTCTCCACAGATGTCTGTGGCCTACCTGAATATAATCCTTTAAATTTTAATTCACTTTACATTTAGTCTGGTCATAAATACCATTTAGGTACCAATACTCTGCTTTATGCAATCCCTAAGGTGGTGCTTTTATTTTAATGAGGCCATTTGCAACTTAAGAGCAAAAAAATTCCATCTTTGATTGAATATATTTGTCAGTTTTATTCCCGACTGGCATTTTCATGGGAAAACTTGGATAAAACTCAGGGATGGCTGCTTACCAACTGGGATAAAAGTTTCAGTATGTTTCTGCTTTCAAAATTAACTGAATAAATGGTCTTTGAAATTCATTTTGAAAACATCAAAGTTAACCCTGGCTATAATAAAAAAAATCCAGAATTAAATTATGTTACAAATGAAAGTTCCACTAGCTGTTTTCTATTTGAGGGGGAAAAATGAGTGAGACTCTAGTTAATGCAAAATGTATAGATAATGGTCTAGTTCAATATGATATTGAATTGCTGCCGTTATATAGAAATCTATGACATGCAAATGGTCTGGTTTTTGTTCTCCCATTCTCATCCAGCTGTTAGTTTAGTTGGTAGTGACCTGTATAATGGGTGTCTCTTTAGTATTAGGAAGAGGCTATATTGTTGGTGAATGTTTAATTTGCTTAATGTGTAAGTATTAAAAAAAAAGAAAAATACATTTTTAAGTCTTAAAGTATGGTCTTGGTACATATTCATCTCTCATATCCACATGAAAAATTCTGGACCATACAGTAAGGTTTCTTTACATTCATAAAACTTGAGTTCTATGCTTCTAAGAATTAAAAGATTTAATTTGAAAAGCACCCTTCACAAATTGATGAGGATGCTTTGTTGTTTTTTGCTATGGAGTGGTAGGCAAAATGCATCATTAAAATGACTCAATTGGAGCCCCAATCAAACCTGTTAGACCATTTTCCCAGGAAGGAAGTGGACCTTGACTATGTTACATATAAATATAAAAGACACATTAACAATTCGATTTGTTCTAACTGTCACAAAGCTCTCATTAGAAATGTTTAGTTATCTCAAATTTGGTCAGGAGATAACTGGTTTTATTTTTTCTATTTAATATCACACACAATGTGATCAAATGACATCCTAGGTTTTTCAACTTTCTTCTTTCTTAAGCCAAACTTAACACATGCCCTAGCCTTTTATTTTATTCCCATCTTTATAGAATTTTTTTTAAGTTTACTAAGATATTAGAAGAAAGTAGAATGTCCTTTTAGCTGAATGAGAGACATGGATGTACAACAAATTTTGTCAGCTTTAAGACCTTAGAGGTCACAAGTTCTGGGAAATAGCTAATGTTTTTACCATTCAACGATAATTCTAGATCATAAAATTATAATTTTTGTACCCAGTACAAGGGACTAACAGTGCTACAAAGCAAGTGACATGAATAGATACTCTCTCATCATTTCTGATTCTTAATATGAACAGAGAACCTGGATCAATTAAAGACAATTCTAATGACTGGAAAGAGTTGCTATTATTGTGACTGCATGTTATTGAAGGGGTATGTGTTAAATATTTGCACCTTCTAAATTATATTTCCTTGCCAAAAAGTTTCAAGTATATGTAGTAGGTTTTTTACAAAAATAAATTCTTACCCTCTTTCTTAGAATCCATACTCTATTTCCGAGACAGAAGAGGGGCATGAGCTAGGCAGTTGGGTTTAAATGACTTGCCCAGGGTCACACAGATAGGAAGTATAGGAGGAGAGATTTCTATCTTGATCCTCCATCCCTGGAGAGTTTATCAATTGAGCCACCTAGATGTAGGCTTTTAACAAGTGCTTATTCTCTTGTTTACTTTACTTGTCATACTCCATTCTAGTTGTGAATCTGCTGGATTGCACGATGATAATATGAGGCAGCCAGGCACAGAGGATAGAGTGCTTCATCTGAGTCGGGAAAAGTGATGTTCCTCAGTTCAAATCTACCCTGAGATACTTACTATCTACATGATCTTGAGCAAGTCCTCAACCCTGTTTGCCTCAGTGTCCTCACTTGGAAAATGAGCTGGAGAAAGAAATGGCAAGCCACTCCAGTATCTTTGGCAAGAAAACCTCAAATAGGGTCACAAAGAGCTGAACACAACTAAAAGAATAACAGCAAATATTGAAGAAACATTTCTATTTGGTTTGTGACCAAATAGATGACATTCCCCCATTCCAGCAGAACTAACTCTTACTCATAACCTTCTTAGTCTTTGTTGAGAGAACAGGATTCAATATCAGCTATTTTCACTGTGAGCAAACTCGGTTCAGATTGAAAGAAAAGGGCAGGCCATGCATAAAAATAATGCCAGGAGCAACAGGATGGGTTTTCAGATATATCCCAGCACAAAAATATCCTAGGAGAGGGAAAAAAATTTAATCTTGTAATCAAAGCACTTAAAACCCTCTCTGCTTACAGGGAGAACTGGGGTAGTATATTTGTCACGCTATATTATATGGTGCATATGTAAACTA
The DNA here is from genome assembly GCF_016433145.1 of Gracilinanus agilis. Classification (NCBI taxonomy): domain Eukaryota; kingdom Metazoa; phylum Chordata; class Mammalia; order Didelphimorphia; family Didelphidae; genus Gracilinanus; species Gracilinanus agilis. Next base: position 284,221,142 of record NC_058132.1, on the reverse strand, counting down.
ATATGGTATGTAGTTACTGGAGGGATAAAATTATGTGGAACCACATGTTGCATGCAGGTATATGTAAATCAATTATCTAGAATTTATGAAAAGTAATAATATAGTTTCAGTTTGTTTTATGCCATCATTTTATGGCCATTTATGCCATGCCATTTATGCCATATATGAGGAAATTAAACAGTAACAAGCTCGAATTTGGGGTATAGAGGGAGAAAGAACCCAACAAAATGGTCACTGAAAGCAAGATTCTTTGGAAACTACATTTTACAAACTAGGAAACTAACATGGATAGTGATTCATCCAAGAGACTAAGCAGGTGTTTTAGAAGCTCCAGATGGAAACCCAGCCCTTGATTTCTAGGATTCCATATCAACCATGAGAAGCAACTTTTAAAAAATAAATGTGGTTACTAAATGCCTTGTTGAATCAGTTTATTTCTGATTATACTTGTTTTGATAAGTTTAAACCCTACCTTAGTTAGCTTAGTTAGAAAGCTTTGCTTCCTTTTATAAGCCTAAAAAAATCAAATTTTGGATTGAAAATGAAATACTATGTACTTTTTCCTCTTCTATCTAAACTTAAACCATTTCCTAGTAGTGTTAGTTTCCAAATGAAACATTATAAACTTCTTTGATTCCAGTGTAGTCCTTTAACATAAAACACATTCTAACAGCAACATCTTTATTCCCTTAGCTGCCAAGGAACTTGTCATCTAGATTTGAATTCTGGTCTTCCTGACTCCAGGTACTGAGCTCAATATATTGTGCCACCTGGCTATCAAAGAAGAAGCAGTTCTTGGTCAACAACTGTACAAAGACCAGGAAAAATAATTTTATTAGCTGACAAAAACCATGTATTCCTAATGTCTTATGTAAGACAATCTTCATAAAGAACGTGCAATTTGGGTAATGGGAGATGTTTTCAGATTTCTCATTCAAAAGTAGATATATATTTTTGAGTCAATGAGTGAAATTTTTATTTCTATCCAACTTAATATCTTTCTGTGATCAAGCTTGCTCTTGGTTACCTTAAGGATTAGCAGCAGTTGTCTCTGATGGCCCTTTAACTCCCTTTACATAGTAGTCTACCACCACCATGGTTAGCCATCTTGAGTCCCCTTCACTCTGCCTTGTTACCAGCTGCCTATTAAAACCCAATAATGATTCAATTACTAATATCCACTCAGGTGTTAATAAGATGACAAAGTGTTAACCCTCAAAGAGGGATTTGGAAACTTTTTAAATGAAATTTTGAAGACTCCAAATGTTCTTAAACATCAAAGAATTAATGAATAATAATGGAATTTCAAGAGCCAAGGCAGGGTGGAAAGAAAAGGGCCAAAGGGAAGGAAGTCATTCAAGGTGCTTATTCAAACTAGAACCTGCACCTGATTGTCAGAATAGGCCTGTGTACACTTGGTTATCTGACAAAACATTTTCCTATTGCCTCAAACCTCAATTCATTCATTTCATCTTTAAAAAAATAATAATCTGATATGTTCAGGTTATTTTTCCCTTGTTTTGCTCTCTGAGGGAGGAAAAAGTTGTATTACTAGAAAATCTAATATACCACCCAAGGAATAAAAGGAGTTCATGCTCATAACTCTACTTGGAAACCTGACGTCCTGTGTTAGTCTGACTGCTTCAGAAGTGAAACTCAGCATCTGTGATTTTCTATTTGTTTTCTTTACTGCTGCATCGTGCTGGGCTGAATGAGTTAAGACCCTCTCACAGTAAATCTGAGACCTCTTTCCTGGCCAGTATGGCAGCACCTATCCACTTAAAAAACCATTTCTCTTTTTATTGGTGTCTGCATTGCTCATTATTCTACCTTTATCTGCATCCTGCTGCATTTCATTCCAGTCTTTGATCAGGCTGTTCTTTAACCTCTCTCCAGCTTGAAAAGGTTTTATTCATAGACTTCCCCCACCTTTCCTAACCTCTCTTTGAGTCAGTCATTATTCCAAAGGGTCACACTTCTATGGATTTTAGTATGCTAACTTCAGATGGTGACCTCTTTGAATAAACATTGCTAAAAGGGAATTTTTCAAAGGAGATGTGGTCTAAACAGGGCTGGGGCCATAAGCAAAATTGTGCAGTCTGTCTGCAGTGGCCTTTCATTGATCTTCCTTGTCTTCCTGGTGTCCCCTCCCTCCATGCCTTCTCTTCAAACTGCCTTGGTGCCTTCCCACTGCCCAGAGTCCTCTTCTTCACTCACTGATCAGTGCATATGCTCTTAACCTTTGTACCCACACTTTTATGACTTTGTAGCCTGTGTTCCATTGCCTGAAGATCCCTTATTCACTTAGCTGTCATGTTGAAAAGCAACCAGACAATAATTCATGCTAAAGGATTAATATCTGATGATGATGATATTTTTCTCCCTAGAGAAACATTTATATTTTAACAGGAGAGTCCTAGAGATCTTATATCTTGACTTAAAAAAACAAATGACCAGCTTTAGTATTTCAAGCCTGACAAAGAGATTATTAGCAAGTCACAGGCATGAGGAAGAAGTCATAACTTCAGACTTCTTGATTTTAAGTCTCTTTTTTGGGGGGAAAGGGAGAGCAGAACCAAAGAGCAGTTCCTTCTTGTACCACTAGGGTAGTAGCTTGTTTTTAGAGACAAAAGGATAAGCATGTTACTATGTAAAAGAAAATGATAATACTTTACAACTAGTATCTAATCTGCCTTTCTAGACGTATTTCATATGTTTTACTATCCAAATTGGACTACAATAGTAAATAGCTGTTACTTGTGTTCAACATGATACTTCCCATTGCCATTGAGTTGCACAAAACATCCTAAATAGTTGGTATGCATTCTCCTCTTCTATGCCTTTCAGAATCTTTGTTATCTGCAAGACGAAACATTTCCAAGAAGTTTATTCATCTGACACTCATAATTTTTAGTGTTTGCTCACTCCCCAAATTACCTTATATGTATCTATTAAAGAGACAAAATTTATTTCATTTTTTCTCTTTGTATCTCCAGTTCCTGCAATACATAGTAGATGCTTAATGCTTGCTAGTTGATTGAGATCAGTATACCCTCAGTAGAAACTAAGCTTACAATTGGAATACTCTTGTGTCATAAGAAATGATCAATAAGAGAATAAAAAAAAACAACCTGAAACAATTTATATGAAGTGATTCAAAGTGAAGTGAGCAGAACCAGAACATTGTATATAGTAAAATCAATAGTGTATGATGATCAACTGTAAATAATTTAAATCTTATCATCAATGTAAGGATCCAGGACAACTCCAAGGGATGCATGATAAAAAAAATTTACTGACATAGAAGGAGCTAGTGGAGTTTAAACTCAGGTTGAGGTATTATAATTCTTTTCCTTATTTCTTCCATTAATTTTTTCTCTATTGTAAGTGATATGTAACACAGTGAACATTTGTATTGTACGTTTAACACATGTATTACTCAAATATTACCTGTGATCTTGGGTAGGTGAGAGATAGTAAATAAAAGAGCTAGGACATTTGATATATAGATCTTTGGAATCTGTTGTTTTCACTTGTGTCCCATTATCCATGACATTATTTGGGGTTTTCTTTGCAAAGATACTGGAATGCTTTGTTATTTTCTTTTCTGGATAATTTCACAGATGAAGGATTGAGCCAAACAGGATTAACTGATTTGCCCAGGGTCACAGAGTTAGTTAATGTCTGAAGTAAGATTTGTACTCAGGAAGATGAGCCATCTTGATCCTAAGCCTAGTGCTTTATCCCCTATAACATCTAGCTGCCCTCTTTCATATCAATATCTGGCACATTTTCCACTAAACTACAATACTAATCACCTTTTTTTCCTAACTTGAGCCAGAAGCAGGACATATGATATAAGATAACTAGAATAACCTAAAGAGAAGTGGTTATTATTACCAGTAACAAAGGCTGAGAGGCAAAGGCTAAGAGTATGAATCTGTAGACTGTGAGCTGGCTCCATGATATGATTCACACTTTCACTATCATTTTACCAATAGAAACTAGTCCCACGAGACAATCTCTGTGAAATATGGCTCCTTTAGCCCCTCTGGGGTTAAAGAGGTATAGAAATACCTCGTGGACTTCCACTTCTGGTAGCCAATATGGTAGATTAAGGAATCTTTTGAGTTCTCTCAAACCTACCTCCAAACAACCACAAAAGTTTAAAAAAAACTTTGAAAACAAATTTTGGAGGAATAGAATCAAAATAAGACAGAGTGAAGCAGGGCCTCAGCCAAAGAAAATATAGAAGTGGCAATAGAAATGGCCCATCTCACTGGGGTTAAAGGTGACAGCAATAAAATCAACAGTATGAGGAGTAGCCCAGTGCAAGCACACACTGAGGAGTTTGAAGAATTATCTGATGTAAGCATACCTAGGGGAACAATCAGTGGTAGGAAAAACTGCAGCACTCACAATACAAGAGGGAGCTGGCAGTTAAAGAGAGAAATTTAGCATGTAGCACCAGGAGAAAGCCAAGAACCATACTTGCTATACCTCAGAAGTGAAGTTGAGACTCAACATATAGGCAAAAATCACAGAAAAAGACTCCCTACTTAATAAGCAAAAGATAAAGAAAAGAGACAAGGCCTGACCCTGGAAAGTTATATTAGTGAAAAGAAGACCAAAATGTAAGTTCTAAAGAGAAGAGCAATTCCAAAATAGAAATGTGTTAACCCTCATAAGAGAATATATGAAAGGATATCAGATCCAAAATGAACTCCTAAAAGAGCTCTCCCCATTAAAAAAAATGATTAAAAAATATAAAAGACAGAAGAAAAACTAATAAAGAAAATTATGAACAAAGTCCACAGCTTATAGCAAAAACTCATTGAAGAAAAGAGATTCCTAAAAAGGAAATACAAAATTCCAAAGTGGAAAATAACTCCGAAATGAAACTACTATGCCTCAAAGAAACAAATGGTTCCATAAAAATTAGAATTAAAAAAATGGAAGCTAATGACTCTATAAGACAGCAGGAAACAATAAAACAAATTAAAAATGATAAAGAAGTAGAATAAAATCCGAAGCATTTTCTTGGAAAAATAACTAACCTGGAAAACAGATCCAGGAGGCATAAGCTAAAAATCATGGGAATACCTTAAAACTATCATAAAAACAAAACCAAACAAACAAACAAACAAACAAAAAAACCGGACACTATTTTGCATGATGGCCTGATGTTCTGGAATGAGAGGGGAAAATATAAATTGAAAGAATCTACCAATCACTGCCTGAAAGAGATCTCAAAATTTAGAATCCCAGGACTATTTTGGCCAAATTCAGAATTCTCAAACCAAGTAGAAAAAACTGCAAGCATACAGGAAAACAAACAAACAAACAAACAAAAAACCCCAAATCTCAACATCATGAAACTGTAATAAGGATTATACAGGACTTAGCAGCTTCTTTATTAAAAGACCAAAAGGTATGGGGCAAGGCAAAGGATTTAGAACTATAACTAAGAATCACCTACTCAGTGAAGCTGAGAATAAGATATAAAAGATATTTAAAAATTTTATCACTGTTAGGGCAATGTATAGGATGCATATGTAGAGAGAGATCATAGTTTAAGTTGAATATGATAGTATAAGTTTTTTAAAAAGCAAAGCAAAACAAAAACAAGGACAAAGAATACTCTAGACCAGTGATGGGCAAACTACGGCTCATGGACCAAATGAGGCCCCCTGAAATGTTCTATCCAGCTGCACACCATTTTTCCTAATCTGAAGAATACAATGAGTAGCATACAATACAATGAAATTTCGAAAGAGTTGCCTTAGAAACAGACTGATAGATGAGCATTTTCTTTCCTTTGGCCCCCACTTTAAAAAGTTTGCCCATCACTGCTCTAGACAAAGAGAAAAAGTGAGAAAATTGGAATAAATCTCACATAAGAAGGCATATAAGAATCAATACAGTGAAGGGGAAATGGGGGCTTAGTTAATGCTTAAACTTTACTCTTATCAGCATTGACACAGAGTAGAAATAACACTTTCATGCAATTAGCTATATAAATCAATCCTATCCTAATGGGAAATAAGAAGAGATGGGGTGAGTAGACAAAAAGGAGAGTGAACTTGGGGAAAAAGTAGTCAGAAACAAATACATGTGTGAACAGAAAAAGCTGAAAGGAAATGATAAAAAAGATAATAAGAAGGAAGAATGAGATGAAGGGAAACACATAATTATGAGCATAAATGGGATGGATTCACCCATAAAATGGAAAAGAAAAGCAGAGTAGATTAGATCCAGAATCCCACAACTTCCTGTGTATAAGAAACATATTTAAAATAGGGAGACACACAAAGAGTAAAGGAAAAGGCATGGGAAACATAATCTATTATTCTTCAGCCAAAGCTAAAAAAAAAAGTCAGGGTTGCAATTATGATCTCAGAAATATTATAATATAATTTTATTACATTATAAGATATAGCAGCATGTTCACAAAAAAAGCTAGAAGAACTTGATGAAGTGATACAAAGTGAAGTGAGAAGAATCAGGAGAACATTGTACACAGTAATAGCAATAAAGTACAATGATCAATTATGAATGTATTATCTACTATCAGCAATGCAAGGATCCAAGAAAATTCCAAGGGACCAAGACAAAAAGAGCAATGTAGATTGAAGTATGCTTTTATTTATTTTATTTCCTCTATTAATTTTTCTCTAGTGTAAGTGATATGTGTCTTCTTTTGCAACATGATGAACATGGAAATATGTATTATATAATAACACAGGTACAATCTATATCATATGACCTGCTGCCAGGAAGGGATAAGGGAAGGAGAGAAGAACAGAATGTGGATTGCAAAATGTCAGAAAACAATTATTTAAAATTGCACCAATATATAATCTGGGGAGAAAATTAAAAACTTAAAAAAAAGAACAAATCCTTAGTAAAGTATAACAACATATTATTTAAAACAAATTACAAAAGAGCACCATAGGCAAAGGGCCAATCTGGGATGAAATGTTTGTTGGCAATGCAGCAAATAGGAATTAGAAGATGGATGTAGAATCAAGTACTAAAATAAATGTTAGCCAAATGTAGAACAAGACAACTTAAAGTAAGCCTGTGACTTACACACATAGTTTGCTGAAATTTATTGCAATTATGAGAGGCATGAGAGCATTTGCCATTCCCTAAGGGTCCATTGCTATTGTAAGCACTGATATCCTTCCACATTCTGATCAATGAGAAGCAGTCATTTTAGGAACAACAAAAGAAAACTAAGGCACTCTAACTATCACTCAAATTAGCCACTGTTGACAGCATTTTTTCAATTCTTGTCTCTTAATATCATAATGTCTATAAATGTTTTTAATAAACAAATAACTCATTTTTTCTTTACTTCTAATTCAAACTTCAGGTTTCTTAGGCACCTAAATATCAGGAAGACATATTGTTCCATATTTCTTATGGATAGAAATCTAGAAATCGTGGCACGAGGAAGCTATACAGAAGTTATTTTCCTCAATAATAATAAATAATATTTGTATAAAACTTTAAGATTTACAAGCTATTTGCATATATTATCTCATTTGGTTCTTATAGCAACACAATGAGGTATATGCTATTATAATTTTACATGTTTTACAGATGAGGAAACTGAAGTCAAGATTAAGGAACTTGCCCAGGTCATCTATATAGCTATGGATTGTGAAGAGCTTTGGTGAATAGATCCCAACATCTGAAATTAGGAAGATCTGAAATCAAATCCAGCCTCATATATTTACAATGCCAAACATATCATTTAAGTAATTCAATATGGCAGATATAATCATAATAGGTTCTGCTTTAATTTGTTGATTTCTCCTTTAATGTTCATAATTTCTATTTTTTGTGTTTAATTGCAAAGATTTCATTTATAGCTTTTCTCATTGTTTTTATTTGCATCTCTGATTCATTGATCTATGACTTCTCTTTAATTGATGAAAGTGTTTAGATATATAAATTCCCATTTATTTATTGCCTTTATTGTATTTTCCAATTCTGATATGTCATCTCACTGTTATCATTAATGAAATTATTGATTGTTACTATGATTTTTTAACTCATCCCTTCCTTAGAATTTTTATTTAAGGTCAAATTAATTTTAATCTTTTCTTCCATGGCCTTTTCATGCATAAAATATGTATTGCATTGTGGTCTGTAAATTTTTTTTAATGCTTTTCAACATGTGTTTCTGAAATTTTTATGCCCTAATAAATAATTGATTTCTATAAACGTTTTATGCATAGCTTAGAAATATGTATACTCCTTTATCATTCCCTAGAAATCTTTTATGTCTGGTTTTTCTAAAATTTTACTCAAGTCTTTTACTATTTCTTCCTCAAACTCATTTTATTTTTTCCTTTTTCCTTTAAATTCTATGGCATTTGGTACATATATAAGTTTATTATTCATATAAATTCATTGTCTATTGTGTTTTTCAACAAAATGCAGGGTTTTTAAAATTTTCTTTCATAATGAATTCACTTAATGGATACACATGGTTACTATTTTTAAAATTTGTAATATAAAAGAAATCAGTTCTAAGATAAGCAGCAATGCTCATTAGTGTCCTAATGGCACTTTGGATTGAGTGCAGGATTAGGAGTAATAGGACATGGTTTCAAGTTGCGGATTTGCTCCTTAGTATTTATGTGACTTTGAATAAATCAGTTAAAGTTTCCAGGCCTCAGTTTCCTCAACTGTAAAATGAGGAGACTGGACTAGAATGGCTGTGTAGTCTCTTTTATCTGTATAAATTTGTGAATAATTGATCTGTTTCCTACTTGTTATAAATCTCTAGTCCTATGAAACATTTTATAGGTCACCATATGCAGTTGCTCATCCAGTGATTTCTTTTAAATACATTTTCATTAACCTAGGAAAGGGATATATACACAAAGATAATATGCTGAATTAAAGACACAGAACGTAGGTTTATATTAAATTAATTTTCTCGATGAAACAATTAAAAGGTAAATTATCTGGATTTTTCAAAAAAATTCCCCTTTTTTAGCTTTTTTTTTTTGACAGTTTAGATATAAAATTTGGACATCTGCATCTAAATTGCAGTTTGGATAATATAAATTCCATTCCCAGCATGATCACCAATAATATTTTGATTTTGCTCTACCAAAGCTATACTCTGAAAAATAGATGGAATAAAAAGGAGATTCAGATAAGTGAGGGAGGATGATGACAATTCTACAGACAGTCAGTAGTGTGCCCAATTTAATAATAAAGAGAGGTGTATACCTGTCATTCCTCATGTATCTCTTCTTTCAGCGAAATCAGACAAGTTATGGGCTACAATAATGACAAGGGAGATGAAACATTTTTATTTACTTATTAGAAAGAAAATAAATATCTATGGAGTTTGACATATGAATGTTTATCTTCCTCTCTCTATGCCTCTCTGAATTCTCTCTCTTTGTCTGTCTTTCTGTCTCTCTGTCTCTCTGTCTTTCTCTGTCTCTGTCTTTGTCTCTCAATCTCTCTATTTCCCTTCTCTCTCCCTCCATGTCTCTCTTTCCCTATTTTCCTCTCTCTCATGTTTTCTCTCATGTATTTTTGCTACTTTTCCCCCTCTTAACTTAACTCTGGAGGTGTACTCATTTGTCTTGATGGTTTGCTCCATTTATAATAAAATTCTGTTTATTTAGTCTTTACTCTTATTGATGTTTTGGAAAACGGTGAAGTAGCTGTCTTGCACTGTGGTCTGCCTATAGAAATGTTCTAGAAATGTGACATCTGCCTTAATATTTATATTTACTCTAGGTCAGAGTCCTTGTATTTCTTTGTCATCAGTCTTTCAGACTTTTCCTAAGTTTTCCATAGAAGAGTAAGCTTTTCCTGATTTTGCTCTTTTTAGTAAATCACATTTCTCACAGATTATTTTATTTACTGCTGTATTCCTTTTTTTTTTACTTGGTTCCAACTATCACAAGTATGTTCCTTCTCTCCTGATGTACTTATGTGGTTGTATTTACTTATTCATCCCTCCTTTATATTACTACCTAAATCACTGCTATATTCTTTGTATCATATAATATTTTGTTTATAAGGGTCCCTAGAGGATCTAGCCCAATTCCCCCACTTCATAGATGAGAGGCTTAGCTAGAGATGTTAAGTAATTTGCAGAAATGTTACACAGTGTAGAGGCAGAGTCAGGCTTAGAACTTCCAGATTCATGATACATAGACCAATGTGTTCTTTCCAATAAATTCCAAAAACTTAATATGCTTAATATGACCTCAATTTTTTTTTGTTCAATTATTTCAGTCAAGGATGATTCTTGGTGACACCATTTGGGGTATCTTGGCAAAGATCTTTGAATTGTTTGCTATTCCTTTCTCTGTCTCACTTTATAGATAAGGAACTGAGACAAATAGAGTTAAATGATTTGCAAAGGGTCCTGTTGCTAGTAAGTACCTGAGGCCCTCACAACAGAAGTGTTAATCTTCCTCGTATACCTCATACACCCCAGAATGTAGGTTGCTCAGGAGATAGAGCCTGGACCTGGAGAAGGGAAGGCTTAAGTTCAAATAGGACTTTGGCCCTTTACTAGCTGGGTGACCTTGGGCAAGTCACTTAACTCTGTTACCTTAATCCACTGGGAAAGAAAATGGCAAGCCACTCAACAAAAGTATTATAAAGGTAAATGATTATTCCTGAGTGGATTATTCTGTGAATCCTTATAAAGACTGGTTTCAAGGCCTTTGGCAAGACCTGTAGAACTTAACTAAAAGACTTGGTTGTTTATATCTCCCTCTAGTGATAGTTTTATTATTTTACTGTATTGACATGTAAGACCTCTAAATTTTCACTTGTCTAGAATTCAGTCTTGACCTCAGTGGAAAAAGCCTTCACTGCCTAAACCAGTAAATGCCACTCTTTTTTTTTTTTTTTTAAAGCAATAGTCTAAGACAGCAGCTCTCCTTACGCTGGCAGTATTAGACCAAATGTGAAATAGGCATGCTGCACTGACTTGACCAGAAAAGAGAATAGCTTTGCAGCTCTTCCCCTTCCTTGTCTTTACAATAAGACTTCATCATTTTGTTTGAAACTAACTCTTAGAACATCCTAAACACCTATAGTCATGTCTAAAGGCATAAACATCTTCTACACTGGATTTATAATAATAATGCCAAAATAAATGATTTGTGGATTATTTACTGTTTTGGATTATCCACATCCCTGTTTTTTAAGTGATTGAGAGCTGACTGACTACACCCAAAAGCAGTTAGGAAGGTTTTAAATTAAATAGGAGCAGAAACCTAATCTTCATTGAAACCTTAAATACTAACATTTTATTATTCCCAGATGACACACTGTCACCACTAGGACTTAGTATGGCTTCCACTGGATAATCATTCATATCCTAAACTGAAAAGGCAGAGAAGCAAAGTTCTTTGAAGCTACTAAATATTGGTAGCATTTAACTAGAGGCATTTTTTAAAACATTCCTACGGACTTTACCTGTCTGTGGTCAAGACAGTGATGAGTTGTGGGGTTAACATATCAATGGCAACTGTTCTCACTTTGCAGGGAGATGACAATAGATTTAATGATATTGTTTCTGATATTATCTATTTTAACATAAGTATACCATTAAAGAAAGAAGAGATCTTAATCATGCATAGATTGATGTTGAATTTTTTTTTATAAGAAATCAGTAGTGAATTCCTTTCTAGTTCCATTCATATTCGAAATATACTCTGCTTTGATTTGTTGAAAAGATGGTATGGCAAGGCTTATTGATTCCTTGCAAAAACTGAATCTGAATAGAATCTTAAGTGGAAAATGAATGGAAACTAGACACTTTCATTAGTTTTTGTTTGGCCAAATCTCTGACCCCAGAAAAATATCTAAATTAACCTTGGTTCCATAGCCCCTCCCTAACAGTTAAATGAAACTTTCCTTTCCTCTAACTTTAAAATAGAGGAATACAGACAGTCCCCTTAACCTGTCCATACTCACATTTACCTTAAGCCGTGCCCATGGTGTTATTATAACCAGATTTACCTGTGTAACAACATTAGTGGGGGCAGAAGTAGGGTATTGTATAATAAGATTTGCACTGGGCTCTTGCATCCTTCTCAGGACAGCCCTATTGGGGAAAATTTCTTTTTCTCTGGTATATTTACCTTCCTAATAAGGAGATTGATTTTCCTGTTTTGCTTCTTCAGGGCATAATAATATGTCCTCTGTAGTCAGGAGAGAAAACCATCCATTTGCTCTCCTATGTGGAAAGGAGATTAATTCTTTTACCCTCATGTTTATGCTACATTGGCCTCAGATCTGTTGGGAAGCAGATTAAGTGAAACATTTTATTTATGCCAAAATGAAAATAAATGTACATTTCCTTAGCATTAACCAACTGGGAAGAGACATGGCTTCTTTCCTTCATTCAACATGTGCTTTTTGAGTTCCCAATATGTATATAGGATCTCTTTTAGCAGTAAATATATAAGGTGGATCAAGGATTCTTAATCTGAGGCTCCTAAATTTGTTTTGCTTTGTTTTTACTTTTTAGCTAACTATTTAAATATGATTATTTTCCTTTGTAATCCTATGTATTTTATTTTGTTCATTTAAAATATTTTCTTTTTTATGAGAAGGGATCCTTGAATTTTACCAGACCAACAAAGGGCTGCATCACACATACACCACACACACACACACACACACACACACACACACACACACACACACATTGACAATACCAGATCTAGAGACAGATAAGTGATATAGTGAAAAAAACAATGGTCTTAGACTCAGGAGGACCTGTGATCAAATTCTTTTTCAGACACTTAATGGCCTTGTGATCCTGGACAAATCATTTTGTCTCTCTTTGTCTCAGTTTCCTCATCTGAAAAAAAAGGGATTAGCAACAGGCACAGTGGATAGAGTACCAGGACTGGAGTCAGGATGATCTAGGTTCATATCTGGAATCAGACACTTCCTAGCTGTACGATTCTGGTCAAGTCACTTAACACCGAATGCCTAGCCTTAGCCATTCTGTCCTAGAGTTGTTAATAAGACAGAAAGTAAAGGCTTTTAAAAAAGAGAAATTGGGTTTTATAATGTTTAAAGTCTCTCCAAGATTTAAATTTATGATCCTCTGGTGGGTTTGGAGAAATGGAATGGAATGGAAAATAATACAGACAACAAAGAAAATAAATAATCCTCATCCACATGAAAGATAGTTGACTACAGTTTAGAATTCTAAATATTTTATATTTTGGAAGCAAGAAACTGAGAAGTTAGCTTTATGAATGCTTTTAAGTTTTCTAATACGGTGATTTACATGTAATTTGTGTCATGTTGTTATTTTGAGACTTTCATACATTCACAATGCATTAGGAAATGTATGACAAAACCCCATCCTTTTACTGGGGAGCTAACAATCAAATCTAAAAAAGCAGAGAAAATGAAGCAAATTCCCTCCATGGGTAAGTTTCTTTTAGGAAGGAGGTGGTCATTTTGGGATTTTAAATTGTTTTTTCAGAGCATCAGGGTACCATTTGTTTGTTCATTAAATTATTTGTGAAGATCTCTAAGCTGGTGACCTACAGAGAGCATAGTAGCAGCCAGAGTGTTTTAAGTGGGTGTTTCATTGATCTAGCATATGTTGGATATTTCTACTTCTATTTATGGTTTTTATTCAATTATTATTCCTTTGCACTCATGCCCTGAGGTGATTTTAATATGAAGACCTAAATTTGTCTTAAAAAAAAGAAATTATCGTACAGTCTTTTTTCCTGGGAAAGCAATTGAACATCCTCAAATACAGATTTCTACTTATTTCTACGGAATAATTTGTGCTCTTGAGGATTGGGAGGGAGAGAATAAGAATTTATTAAGCATTTTTGATATGTTAAACATTTTAAAATGTCATTATTTGATGCAATTTTTACAACACGGGCACTATCATCACCCCCATTTTACAGCAGAGGAATCTGAGGAAGAGAGAGGTTTAATGACTTGCCCACTGCCTCAAGTCTGGATTTGAATTTAAGCCTTCCTGACTCTAGACTGTGATAATTAGATTAAGTCTACTCTGCCCATCTTTAGATTTAATCACCAAAAGTGAGAACACCTCTAATTCTGGGAGGTCCTGTAACCCTTGTGTGCTAGAGTGGGTGACGAATCAGAATCAACTGACCACCCCCTAGGCAGTACTATGAGAAGTGTCTATTGTGATTGGACATCCAAATTAGGAGGGAGGCACAGGAAGTGATGTATAAGTGACCCCTTTAAAAGGAGAAGGTCCTCAGTCAGTTGAGGTCTTCCATTGAAGAGGGTGTCTGGTGTTGGACCTCTTCTGGTTCAAGGAGGAGTATTGGAATGCTGAGACTCTGATGAGACTGCTTTAAATATCTTCTTTGAATTCCACGTGGTGAGTTTAAAGACTAACTGAATCTTCTTGAACTTCTCTTAAGAAATTTCTTTTAGTAGACTCTGTGAATGAAGTTTGCTCCATTCACCTCTGGGCCTCTGACCCTCTAACTCTCAGCTGAGGGTTAAGATCTACCTGGATTAATTAGAGGATCGTAATAAATTACTTACTGGGTTAGATTCTCATTTCCTTATTTTCTCTCTCTTTTCTTAATTGTAAATAAACTTCCATAAATTAATTTTGACTTGAGATTATTCTTAATTGAGGATTGATAATAGTTCAATCCTCTGGCAACCATCTTTTAATATATTGAACCCATAAAATCCCTTTCCCCCCTTATAAGGCATAGTGTTCTATCCATTGGACCACCTAGCTGCTTCTTTTGGGGTATAGGTCATGTTATTTAACAGTCTCATAATGAATGCCATATATGAAAGGAAGTGATATAAAGATCTTCAAAAAAATTATACTTGTAGATAGGGAGAAAGCCATTGATCATTAATGAAGTGATCTAAAAGTCTGTCATCATCCACATTTATTTTTAAACTTCTTCTCAGAGGGCTATAGAAGGGATGAATCTTTACTTTTCAATCTCTACAGTCACCCATTTGCATACAAGTGACCACTTCATTTAGCATAGGATTACCATTTTTTAGCTTTAAATAATATATGGGGGTTTGAAAATATAAGAAAAAAATTCATAAGTAATATGTCACAATGCTTGCCCTTCCATCATCTTCTCTTTCCCTCTTTCCTTAATGTTCAATCATTCTTCAGAGATTGATTCTTTCCCTACAGCCTATATTCAAGACATTACAGCTGCCATTTTTGTTTTTTGTTGTTAGTTTTTGAAGACAACCAATGATGTCATGAGAATGATGTCTTGACTTTCTGGATGAATTGGATTTAAGTAAAGCAAAATTGCCCAAAGGCAATGGGCTCACACTCCCGGAGTCATCAAAGACCAGTAGCAGGACAAAAGTCAAGCTGGTGATGGCCTGGAATGCAGTGGATGGCCTTGGTGTCTTTGATGTCTGACCAAGCTCTAAGCATGGCACAGCACCTTCTTTAGTCTCCTTCATGGCCTTTGGATCAAATTGTTCTCACCCACCCATTCCATTGGAGGAAGTCTTCATGTGCTTGAGATAGATAGCCTTCTAACTCATAGATAATTTTGAGACCTGTTAGTTTCTCAATTTGGACCTGTCTTCTGAGAAGGTTTTATCTACAAGTGGCCACTATGTAAACTACTGCTTAAAATCCAAAAAAATATTACTGGCTCTATGATAACCTCAAGATATTGATCTGTATCCTCTTTTTCATAGTCTATGTCCTATGAAAAGTGACTTCTTAACCTCTTACAGTCTGGTTTCTACACCTCCCACCCAACTGAAACTGCTTACTTCAGGGTCATTAATGATCTCTTTATTCTTAAATTTAATGGCTTTTTCCTTATCCATGATCCTTCTTGTCTATTTATACAACCTGACATTGTTGATCACTCTTCTTTCTAGGGTAAGTGTTATTAAAACCAGGAGGTAATGAACTTTTAATAATTATTTTGATAAATGTATTTCAATATGTTATTTAGTTTGAGGTCCTATGTATTTTACTTCATGCTAAAAATATTATTTTTAAAGGGTATCTTTAGGTTTTTACCAGACTGCCAAAGAGACACATGACAAAAAATAGCTTAAGAATCCTAATTCTAAGTAGTCTCTACTCTCTGGGTTTTTGTGAAGTTACTCTGGTGGATTCCTTGCTCCCTGTCTGACTACTCTTCTTTAGTCTCCTTTGCTAGATCCTCATTTGTATATACCCCACTCCATTTCATTCTATTTTCATATGCCAGTGCTTTATCCTGGGTCCTTTTCACTTCTCTCACTATATTTTCTTCATGAGTTCATTATCTTCAATACAGCTTTCATCTCCAAAGAAATAATTCACAGGTATACATTTACTTATCCATATCTCCATATCTCCAATCCCCACCAACAAATTCCTACTGGAGATTTTCAATGTATAGGCATTTTAAACTGTACATTTTCAAAAAAAACTCATCTACCTCCCAAGTTCCTCATCTCTTTAAACTATTCCTGACATTTCCTATTTCTGCCAAAAGCAACATAATCCTTCTAATCACACAGATTTTGAACCCTAGACTCCTCATACCTGTTTCTCACAATCCTTAATCAGTTGCAAAATAATGTCAAATAAGCTTCCACATCGTAGCTTGCATAACTACCCTTCTCTACATTCTTCTTTATCTCTCATCTGGGCTATTGTTATAGTCCCTTTAGAGACAGCTCAAAAAACTTCTTTGGATCATTAATTCCTTTTAGAAAAAAATATCGACCTTTCAGTTTGGCATTTAAAACATCTCATAATCTATCTTAGCTATCTTTCTAGGGTGATATCATATTCCTAAACACACACATTTTAGTCAAATTGATCAACTTACTATTATTTCATGATATTCTAACTCCATTTTCATTCCCTTGTAAAAGTTTGTTATAGATGTCTAAAATATATTCTCTACCATTGGATCTTAGAATCCCAAACTCACTTCAAGGCTTGGTTCAAGTTGAACATATCCTTCCCCCCCTGATTTCTTCAGTTATTAGTATCCTACTTTAATTACTTTATATTTATTCTGCAGATAGTTTTTTCTCTATAGAATGTAAGCTCCTAGAAGGCAGAAAGCTGCATGTATTTGTTTTTGCACCTAGAACATGTAGCATAATGCTAGGCATATCAAAGGCTTTTAATAAATGCTTCTTGAATTGAATTTTCTTTAAAAACATGTTTGAAAGGTTCTCTTTCTCATTGATTTTATCAGACTAGGAATACAATTCAGAAACTTGTCTATAATATTAAGGTAACAGAAATTAATTTGAGTCTCAAGTCAACTGACAAGTTTAAGTGAGTTTTCTATAGTCAGAGGCAGAAACTGGACCCTGCTCTTCCAAGTTCAGGATCCTAATGATGTTACACTGTTTCTCATAGAGAATCATTCATACTTGCTATTAAAAACAGTACCCTGATCTCAGTTTAATCATCAACTTAAAAATTCTTTGTAGATTCCCTAGCAGATATTTCATATTATTAAATAGGATTTTAAGAGATGAAATGGCACTCTGGCCGCCATCCTTCTTGGCCTGTTTTCTTTTTATGTCTTTGTAGTCACTAAATTGTAAAAATGAAGTTCTCAGGTCTGCATAACCAGGAATGTAATTTTACCAGTCTGCTCACTACCAATCAGTGTCTAAGGCATTGTTTCATGTTCTCCAAGAGTTAGGGTAGCATAGGGTAATAGGATCATAGTTTTTACATTGAAATGGATCTTTGAGGCTCATCTAATCCAAACAGCTCATTTGATAGATGGAAAATCTAAGACTCAAATTAATCAATTCGCCTAAAGACACATGTTAAGCAGGAGAGATGAGATTCAAACCCAGATCCTCCAACCACAAATCTAAAAGTCTTTCCACTGCATTATGATGACTGCTTTGTAAATCAATTTATTAATTTCCTTTGGGAAAAAAATCTTCTAAATCTAAAAGAATAATTCTTTGAAGCTGGTCACTTCATTTGTTTCCCAGTAGAGAAGTCTACTAGGAAAACCAAATTAAAATCAAACAGCTGCTGGGTAAGCAGTGTCTAAGCAAGGAAAGCTAGATGATCCTAAAGAATATTGTCACCGAGTAGCAATATATTGGAGCACTCTTCTCCACTGCAGGGAAGGAAATCTGCCAACTGGATGGGAATATTCATTTCAGCCCATCAAGGGCACCCTCTCTCTCAGACAATTCTTGATAAATACTGACAGATAATCTTTTACTATATCTGCTTTTGCAGTACTGTTTATCAGTTGCCAAAAGCTTCCATCATTATACTATTAACTCTTGCTGTTATGACATTAGGCTGTAGTTTATATTATACAAATTAAAGTTTAGATTGATGTTTTTCCTGAGGAAATTTTAGGAAGACTCCTTGTTTGAAACTTAACAGATACCTTCTTCTCATCAGACAAACATAAGATTATGATTAATCATCACTCAGGTTATGTGTTTGGAAATTATTTTATCCAACTACCAAAGTGGGATGATGAGAATTAACTGATGCTGTAGTATCACAGATATGTTTTTATTTCTAATTGGATGAAAAATGTTCCTGATGCAAACTCGCCTCTTCCCCCCATAATTTCACAAGGATTCATTTGAATCAGGGCTCAATATCCTGAGTAATGACTGTATCCCTAATTGGTAGCTGGTCTTTACTGGTATTAAAGTGTGCCTGTCACCTGAATTTTGTCAGTAGCAGGAATCTAGGCTGGGGACAACCATGGAATAGAAACACAGAATGAGACAATATGGTATTCTGGGGCAAGTAACAATGCAATGAAAAGTAATGTGACTAACAAAGGCTAAACTGGATGAAAAATTCTAATAGTCTACCATCTCAGAGAATTATATAGGTGTCACAGACAGCAGTACCAGGTATCTACAAAGGGTTCAAAACTTGCAATCCCCCAGAAGAAAGATAAGATATCCAGGGGACAAAACTCAATTTCCTTTAGGCAGTTTTGGAGTTCAGATGAGGAAGAATTCCTTCTCACTGGCAGTTTGAGGAAATCATAGATATTTTCCTGGGCCTTAGTCTGTAGCCCTTCTATTGGTTTTGTTTTTGTTTTATATATACAAGTACATTAAGTATAAGAAAGCATATTTCTGGAAGATTAAGACTATTTTTTATTTGCTTTTGTTTCTCCAGTGCCAACAATAAATGTATGATTGATTAAATGGATCAGAATGAACTGTCTCATACAATGACTCTAGGAAGATACTAAGAAAAACTTATCTAGAACTCAGATCTACATCTCTTATAATTGAGACCCAAGAAAAACACATTTCAGAGGATTGAGACCTATCATCTTGGCTAGGGAGAAAAGAACCAGGCTAGGCTAAAACTTGGGAAAAGAAGTTTAAATAGGAAAAAAGTAGCTAATATAAATATAGTGGTTCTTTTATACCATGACTGAATTATAAGAATCTTTTCAGCTGTTATCATTTTTTTCAATGGCTGAACTAGTTCTTTGTACTGCATGTTCACCTCCAGGGCATTGTAGAATATAATCTTTAATAACCAATGGGTTAATGTCCACAAAACAAACATACACAAAAAAAATGTATAAACTTTGACCTAGTAATGCCACTACTGGGTCTGTATCCCAAAGAGATCAGAGATTGGAGAAAACAACCTACTTGTACAAAAATATTTTTAGCTGCTCTTTTTGTAGTAGCAAAGAATTAAGAATAGGAAATTGAAGAGATGTCACTCAATTGAGGAATGGTTGAACAATGGAATATTATTGCATCATAAGAAATGACTACCAGTATAGGTTCAGAAAAACCTGGAAAGACTCATAAAGTAAGCAGACTTAAGAGTACACTGTATACATTAACAGAAATATTGTACAATAATCAACTGTGAAGGGCTAAACTATTATCAGCAAAGCAAGGTTCCAGTACAACTCCAAAGGACTCATGTTGAAAAAATGCTATCTATAGCCAAAGAAGGAACTGTGGGAATCTAATTGCAGGTCAAAACATGCCATTTTTTACTTGAGAAGTGGATTTTTGTTTTAACAATTCAAGATTTCTCTGAGCTTTAACCCTTTCATCAGAAAAAACTTGAAAATCTCGTGTTTTGCTAAAGGTCCATTTTTTTTCTGTGTAGATCTGCTAAATCTTTTTGGTACAATTTCATTCTCATTTATAAGCCTACAGTCCTTACCTCTTGGAATATCTAATTCTAAACTTTCTGCCTCTTTTTAGTAGTAGCTGCTAAATTTTGTGTGATCCTCCCTGTTGCTCTTCTAAACTTACATTCTTTCTTTTTGGCTTCCTAAAATATTTTTTTTTGGTCTTGGATGATCTGTATATTAGCTATAATGTTCCTACAAGTTTCCATTTTGGAGTTTCTTTTAGGAAGTTACTAATAGGTTCTTTCTTTTTACATTTCATTTCTAAGAGACAAACATGTGCATATATATATACATAAAAGAAATTTCCCATGTCTCTAAATAGTTTAAATAGAGTCTAGGTTCCTTTTATAGTCATGGATTTCAGGTAGTCCAGTGATTCTTTTTTTTTTAAGTTCATTAATTTATTTACTTAATTTAGAATATTTTTTCCATGGTTACATGAATCATGTTCTTTCCTTCACCTCCTCCCACACTCCTCCTGTAGCCAACAAGAAATTCCACTGGCTTTTATATGTTTCATTGATCAAGACCTAGTTCCGTATTATTAATATTTGCACTAGGCTGATCCTTTAGTGTCTACGTTCTTTCTCATAAATCCCTCAGAATTGTCCTGGATCACTGCATTACTGCTAGTAGAGAAATCTGATATATTCAATTGTGCCACAGTGTATCCATCTCTGTGTATAATGTTCTCCTGGTTCTGTTCCTTTCACTCTGCACCAATTCCTGGTGGTTGTTCCAGTTCACATGGAATTCCTCCAGTTCATTATTCCTTTTAGCACAATAGTATTCCATAACCAACAGATATCACAATTTGTTCAGTCATTCCTCAATCAAATGACATCTCATTTTCCATTTTTTTGCACGACAAAGAGTGTGGCTATAAATATTTTTATATAAGTCTTTTGCCTTATTTTCTCTTTGGGGTATAAACACAGCAGTGTTATAGCTGGATCAAAGGGCAGGCAGTCTTTTAACACCCTGTGGGCATAGTTCCAAATTGCCATCCAGAATGGTTAGATCAATTCACAACTCCACCAGCAATGTGTAAAATAACTATTTTTCCACATCCTCTCCAACATTTATTACTTTCTTTTGCTGTCAAGTTAGCCAATCTGTTGTTAGGTATGAGGCGGTATCTCAGAGTTGTTTTGATTTGCATTTCTCTGATTATGAAAGATTTAGAACACTTTTTCATATGTTTATTTATAGTTTTGATTTCTTTATCTGACAATTGCCTATTCACATCCTTTTCTCCTTTATCAATTGGGGAATGGCTTGATATTTTACACAATTGATTTAGCTCCTTGTAAATTTGAGAAATTAGACTTTTGTCAGAGGTTTTTGTTATATTTTTTCCCAATTTGTTGCTTCCCTTATAATTTTGGTTATTTTGGTTTTGTTTGTACAAAAATCATTAATTTAATGTACTCAAAATTATTCATTTTTCATTTTGTAATATTCTCTATCTCTTGCTTGGTCTTAAATTTTTTCCTTTCCCATAGATGTGACAGATAAACTATTCTATGTTCACTTAATATACTTACAGTTTCCTTCTTTACATTTAAGTCATTCACTCATTCTGAATTTATCTTGGTGTAGGGTGTAAGAAATTGATTTCAACCTAATCTCTCCCATACTGTTTTCAAATTTCCCAGTAGTTTTTGTAAAATAGTGGGTTTTTTCCCCAAAAGCTGGGATCTTTGAATTTATCATACACTATCTTGCTGAGGTCATTTACCCCAAGTCTATTCCACTGATCCTCCCTTCTATGTCTTAGCCAGTACCATATTGTTTTGATAATAACTGCTTTATAGTAAATTTTAAGATCTGGTACTTATAGGCTCCCATTCTTCACATTTTTTTTCATCATTTCCCTTGATATTCTTGATCTTTTGTTCTTCCAAATGAACTTTGTTATAATATTTTTCTCATTCAGCAAAAAAACTTTCTTGGTTGTTTGATAGTTATGGCACAGAATAAGTAAATTAAATTTGAGTAGGATTGTAATTTTTTTTAATTAAAACCCTTACCTTCCGTCTTGGCATCAATACTGTGTATTGGCTCCAAGGCAGAAGAGTGGTAAGGGTAGGCAGTGGGGGTCAAGTGACTTGCCCAGGGTCACACAGCTGGGAAGTGTCTGAGGCCAGGTTTGAACTTAGGACCTCCCATCTCTAGGCCTGGCTCTCAATCCACTGAGCTACCCAGTTGCCCCCAAGATTGTCATTTTTATTATGTTAGCTTGTCCTACCCAGGAGGAATTAATGTTTTTCCAATTGTTTAGATCTCGTTTTAATTATGTGGAAAGGGTTTTGTAGTTGTGTTCATATAGTTCCTGTGCTTGTCTTGGCAAATAGATTCCTAAATATTTTATATTGTCTAGGGTGATTTTAAATGAAATTTCTCTTTTTAACTATTGCTGCTGAAATGTGTTGGAAATATATAGAAATACTGATGATTTATGTGGGTTTATCTTGTATCTAGCAACTTTGCTAAAGTTGTTGATTATTTCCACTAGCTTTTTAATTGATTCTTTAGGATTCTTTAAATAGACTATCATATCATCTGAAAAGAGTGATAGTTTAGTCTCCTCACTGACTATTTTAAAACCTTCAATTTCTTTTTCTTCTCTGATTACTACTGCCAGTGTTTCTAGTAAAATGTAAAATAACAAAGGTGATAATGGGCATCATTGTTTCACTCCTGATCTTATTAGGAAGGCTTTTAATTCATCCGGATTGCAGATGATGTTTGCTGATGGTTTTAAATATATACTGTTTATTATTCTTAAGAACAGCCCTTCTATTCCTATAGTTTCTAGTGTTTTCAATAGGAATGAGTGTTGTATTTTCTCAAAGGCTTTTTCTGTATCTATTGAGATAATCATGTGATTTTTGTTGTTTTGGTTGTGGATATGGTCATTTATGTGGATGGTTTTCCTAATATTAAATTATCCTTGCATTCCTGGTATAAATCCCACCTGATCATAGTGAATAATCCTAGTGAGCATTTGCTGCAGTCTTTTTGCTAGTATTCTATTTATGATTTTTGCATCTATGTTCATTAAGGAGTTAGATCTATAGTTTCCTTTCCCTGTTTTTGATCTGCTTGGCTTTGAAATTAGTACCATATTCTTTTATGAAAGGAATTTGGTAGAATTCCTTCTTTGCTTATTTTGTGGAATAGTTTGTATAGTATTGGGGTTAATTGTTCTGTAAATGTTTGATAGAATTCACTTGTGAATCCATGTGGACCTGGGAATTTTTCTTAGGGAGTTCTTTGATGGCTTGTTCAACTTCTTTTTCTGAAATAGGATTATTTAAGTATTCTATTTCTTCTTCTATTAACCTAGGCAATTTATTTTTTTGCAAACGATCATCCATATCAACTAGACTGCCATATTTAATGCCATATAATTGGGCAAAATATTTCTCAATAATTGCCTTAATTTCCACTTTATTAGAGGTGAGGTCACCCTTTTCATCTTTGATACTATTAATTTGTTTTTCTTCTTTCCTTTTTTTATTATATTAACCAGTACTTAAACCATTTTGTTTTTTCCAAAGTATCAGCTTTTAGTCTTATTTATTAACTCAAAAGTTTTCACTTTCAGTTTTATTATTTTATCCTTTAATTTTTAGGATTTCTAATTTACTTTTTATCTGGGGATTTTTCATTTATTCTCTTTCTATTTTTTTTAATTTACGTCCCAATTCACTGACCTCTTCCCTCCCTGATTTGCTCATATCTGCACTCAGGGATATAAATTTCCCTTTGACTACTGCTTTGGCTGCATTCCATAGATTTTTATGTGATGTCTTCTCACTGTCATTCTCTTCAATGAAATTATTGTTTCCATGATTAATAATTTCATTGAAGGGAATGACAATGAGGAGACATCATGCTATTTAATTTCACTTAATTTTTCATTTTCCTTTCCATGTACCCTTACTAATTATTATTTTATTGCATTATGAACTGAAAAGGTTGCACTTATTATTTATGTTATTTTGCATTTGTTTGCCATGTTTTTATGCCTTAGTACATGAATAATCTTTGTGAATGTATCATGTGCTTTTGAAAAGAAGGTTTATTCCTTTTTGTCCCCATTCATTTTTCCCATATATCTATTAACTCTTAATTTTTCTAAGATTTCATTCATCTTTCTTATTTTTTTTTGTTTTATTTATCTAGATCTGATTGAGGAAGGTTCATGTGTCCCACTGGTACAGTTTTAGTATCTATTTCCTCTCTAAGCTCCAGTACTTTCTCATTTAAAAATTTGGATGCTATGCCATTTGGTGCATATGTGTTGAGTACTGCTATTTTCTCATTGTCTATACTGCCTTATATCAAAATATAATTGCCTTCCTTATCTCTTTTAATCAGATCTATTTTTACTTTGGCTTTGTCAGATATTATGATTGTGACTCCTGCCTTCTTTTTCTCAGTTGATGCCCAATAGATTTTACTCTAGCCTCTTACATTTACCCTGTGTGTGTCTACTTGCCTTATGTGTGTTTCATGTAGACAATATATGGTAGGATTTTGGTTTCTAATCTTTTCTGCTATTTGCTTCCATTTTATGGGGGAGTTCATCCCATTCACATTCAGAGTTATATTACTACCTGTGTATTCCCCATCATTTTGATTTCTTCTCTCAGTTCTGACCTTCCTTTTTTAACTATGTCCTTCTATATCAGTGTTTTGCTTTTAATCAGTCCACCTAATCCCCACCCTTATTTTACTTCCTTTCCCAACCCCTCCCATCTTATTCCCCTCTTTTTTCTTAAGGTCTATTAAATTCCCTACCCCCCTCTCTTTCCCTGCCTTTTGGTAATCCTAGCCCTACTCCTCCTTTGTTTTTCCACTCTCAACTTACCTGTAGGATAAGATAGAATTCAATATCTCAATGGATCTAGATGCTCTACTCTCTCAGAGTTGATTCCGCAGAGAGTAAGGTTTAAGTATTACCTATTAACACTCTCTTCTTCTCCTTATTAAAATAGTATTCTTCCCCTTCCCCATGTGCCTCTTCATGTAGTATAATTTATCCTATTTTTCTTATTCCTTCAAATTTTCTTGAATTTTTTTCTTGAAATTTTTCATTTCTACTTCTTTTTTTTTACATATCATCTTAAACCACTTAGTACCCCAATTACTATCTGAAGAATTCTTCTAACTACCACGATAGTTAAAAGAGATTTTGAGAGTTACAAATATAATTTTTCCACATCGTAGTACAAAGGATTTGACCTTACTCAAACCTTTAAAAACATTTTCCCCCTCTTTCTTGTTTACCTTTTCATATTTTTGTATTTGGACATCAAATTTTCCTTTTAGTTCTGTTCTTTTCTTTATAAATACTTGGATATCTTCTGTTTTGTTAAATTCTGATACTTTTCCCTGGAAGTATATATTCATTTTTAATGGGTAGGTCATCCTTGGTTGTAGGCACAATTCTATTTCCTTTCTGAATATCATATTCTAAGCCTTGCTGTTCTTTAGTGCGGAGGGGGTGAAATCCTGTGTTATCCTGATTGGTGTTCCTTCATATCTGAATTGTTTCTTTCAGGCTTCTTGCAATATTTTCTCCTTAGTTTGGAAGCTTTTAAATTTGCCGATTACATTGCTGGGGCTCGTCTTATGAGGATTGAATGTAGAGGGTGATCTATGGACCCCTTCGATGTCTATTTTGCCCTCTGATTCAAGAATATCAGGACAGTTTTCTTCGATAATTTCTTGTAATATAATGTCAAGATTTCTGTTTATTTCCAGGTTTTCATGTAGGCCTATGATTCTCAGATTGTCTCTTGTACCTGTTTTCCAAGCCAGTCATTTTCTCAATGAGATATTTCATGTGTCCTAATTTGTCATTCTTTTGACTTTGTTTTATTAATTCTTGCTGTCTTATGAGATCATTAGCTTCTATTTGCCCAATTCTTGTTTTTAAAGATTAGTTTTCAGGTACGATCTTTTAATTTTCCTTTTTGGTTTGGTCTATCCTGCTTTTATGACTTCCAGAAGATCAATTTTGGTCTCCAATTTGCTTTTCATTTCATTTGATTTCTAGGCTTCTTTTCCCAAGTGTGAGATTCTGTCTTTTAAACTGTTATTTTCATTTTCAACTATTTCCCACTTTTCATGCCAAGTTTCTTCTATCTTTCTCATGTGGTTCATAATCTCAAATCTGAGCTCCTCAAGAGTTTGTAGCCAATTTCCATTTTTTTTGTAAGGTTTGGATGTGTTTGCTTGTTTATTGTCCTCTGCTGTCTCCTCTGTAGTCAGGAGTTTTTCTTCATAGAAATTATTGAGGGTCAAGGATTTTTCTTATTTTTTTTTGTAGTTATAGATTGTAATACTTGGATGTTGGTGACCATAGCTGTGTTAGTTTTTTCTTCCCTTTCCAGTCAGAAGTATGAGTGAAGAAGGTAGGCAAATCTTCATATTAAGGTACAGAGCTGTTTTTGCCCTGAGGCTATTTTTCACTCTCTGTTGTATGTGCTGTGTGCAGCCCCTCTCTGCCCTACATCTGTGCCCAATCTCCACATTCCTCAGCCTCCTGTGGTCCCAAGTCTTTTTTTTTAAACCCTTAACTTTTGTGCATTGGCTCCTAGGTGGAAGAGTGGTAAGGGTGAGCAATGGGGGACTTGCCTAGGGTCACACAGCTGAGAAGTGTCTGAGGCCAGATTTGAACCTAGGACCTCCCATCTCTAGGCCTGACTCTCAATCCACTGAGCTACCCAGCTGCTCCCCTGGGGTCCCAAGTCTTTCTGGGGTAAATCTGTGGTGTCCTCAGCCAGCCCCCCAGAGAACCTAGCAATTGCCTCTTACTCACTCTGACTCTGGTGCTGTAGATGAAGTGGGGGAGGAGTGATGAGCTCACACGTTAATAGGAGTGATTTTACCCACTTATAATAGTGTGGAAATGCCCAAATCCTGCCTACCTTCAAGGCTGTGCCATACAGAAGAGTCCCTTCACTCATCTGATTTTGATTTTTGTTCTTTTGAGGTGCTTTACCACCCATAGGTGGTGATAAGAGGAAGACCCTTGCTTCTACTCTGTGGCCATATTAGCCCAGAAGTCCCGATGATTCTTAAACTATATTTTGGATCTATTTTGCTATTAGATAATTATCATTTTTTCTTTTTCTTCAATCTTTTGACTGTTTTAATATTTCTTGTTGTCTCAAAGAGTTGCTAGCTTTTGTTGCATTCTAATTTTAAGGGACTTTGTTGCTTGGATTAGATTTTTTGCTACTCATGATAAGTTCTTAATTTTCTTTTTTTATTCTTTCTTCCATGATTCTCATTTATTTTCCAATTCATTTTTTCTCTATCATTCTCATTTCCTTTATAAAAATATTTTTTATTTTTTTCTTGGATCTTCCAATCAGGACAAGGTCTATTTCATTTTCTAGATCTATTTCTAGGAAGTCCAGATTAGAATTCAGCTCTTTGTGCTTCTTATTTCTACTCCACCAACTTGGCTTTACTTCCATCCTAATTGCAAACTTAAAATGCATAGATGCTGAGGTATTGGTGTATTTTTCAGTGATTTACATTTCTCAGGCACTTGTGGCACCAACATAGGCTACCTATACATATGAGAAATTGAATCCATTTTTACCTTAATTATTGTCATATTCAATTTAGGGAATGTCATTTCCTGACTTTATTTCAAAATTCAGGAAGTATCTATGCATCCTTATTTGCTTACTCTAATATAAAACATCTCTATATCTTCTTGCTGTGCTTTTAATTATCCTATATTGCCTCCAGAATTAGAAGAAAAGAACACTAGCAGAGTATAAAAGAGGAGAAAAAATCTATAAGACATCAAAGGTAATCATCTTGTGACTATATTATACTCAGGGCTAGCCAATTAGAGGAGATGACAGCCTATGTGCTGTATCTTCTGGGGCAGGGGGAAGGCCCCAGGACACTACTAGATTCTCTCCCACCTGCTTGCTGACAACAACAATTCTATTATCAGAAGTTTATTACATTATTTTGGGTTTTGATGCTGGTTGAAAGACAAACATCTCTGGAATGGGTAACACTTAAGGCTATCAGTCATATAATAGGCAGAAGGATCTAAAAGGAAGGCTACGGTTGAAAAGAAGTTTTGAAACTAAAAATGAAAAATAACTGTGAAGCATCTTAGAGCTTCATGACCCAGTTTCCCACATTTTGTCTTTTCTTTCTTACATGTTGGAATAATTTTTAATAATTGTTTTCTGACATTTTGTGATCCATGTTCTCTCCCTCCCTTCAATCCCTCACCACTCCCCAAGATGGCAGGCAATATGATATAGGTTGGACATGTGTTATCATATAGTGCAAATGTCCATGTTAATCATGTTGCAAAAGAAAACATATCACTTACACTAGAGAAAAATTCAGAGGATATAAAATGAAGAATGGAATACTTCAGTTTGCATTTAGACACTGTTGGCTTCTTCTGTGGTGGTGGATAACATTTTTTGGCATGAGTCTTTTGGGGTTATACTGGATCCTTGCATTATTGATAATAATTAATTCATTCTCACTTTATCATCATACATTATTGCTGTTATTGTGTACAATGTTCTCCTTGTTCTGCCCAGTTCACATTTCATATAAATCTTACCAGGTTATTTTTGTGATTATCTTGTTCATCATTTCTTATGGCAGAATAGTATTCCATATACAACAATTTTGGGGGGCATTCCCCAATTGATGGATATTCCTTGAGTTTCCAGTTCTTTGCTAACACAAAAAGTGATGGTATAAATAGTTTTGTACAAGTGGGTCCTTTTCCCCTATCTTTGATCATTTGGTCTTGACTAGAAGTCCTTTAACTTGTTAATACTCATGTAGATAGATAATAGAGAGGGCAACAGGAACATAATTGAGTTGAGAGAAAGATGGAAAAGGATCATTCCTATGGAAGAAGACAACTCAGAATGTATATCCTATTTACTCTAAAGTGTGTCTCTGCCTACTTCACCTTGTTTCAAAAAAGGCCAACTCTCTGACTGTATCTAATCAGCTAATCCCGATTTAAAAACTTGTCTTATATCATTTGGAGTTCCTCATTGTATGAAATACAATTCTTTAACCACCATAATTATTTTGAACTTCCATTATTTTCAAATGTAAAACTGGGGCTCCCCATTGGGAAAGAAATGAAGGAATGGGTATTTTCAAATGTTAAATCTAGGAAGAATTTTAGAAATTATCCTTACTACGAGTGGGAGAGAAAAGAGCAGGATTGGGGAGATCATGAATCATGTAACCATGGAAAAATATTCTAAATGAAAAAAGGATAAAAAAGAAAAAAAATAAAGTTAAAACAATTATCCTTGCCGTGTCCCACATTTCAGTTCATGGGCTTCTCCTATAAAATGGGGGAACATGGCAAGGCCTACATTCATTAGTTTCAGAGCAGTATTAGAATCCAGGTCTCTGGAGCTGCCTCCCATCCCCAAGCCAATACATGCTGTTTGCCAATAGGAGCCTAAAGATCGGATCCCAGTCCCCCTGACTCAAATCCATTGTTCTTACTGCCAGACCCTCTGCCTCTTCTACTCCTTATATTGGACTAAAATCGATTTTGAGAATTGTTAAGAGTAGAAATAATCTAATCTAACCTCCACATTTTCAGATGAGAAAATAAACTCAAAGAATCTATTTAGGAAATGACTAAAATCACACGGATCATAAGTCACTTAGCTAGTGTTTAAATTTGAGTTCTGATAGGCTGACACCAGGGGAGCCATCTCTATATTTTGCATATTTTTGGCACAGTTAGGAGAATGGGATAAGATCTGACCTTTACTCTACAAAAAGATGTATAAAACTTGTGAGAAATGTTATAGGAAGCCTGGGTCAGATTGCTAGAGGTCAGTTTTGGAGGCATCATTGCTTTTGCTAATAATAATGAGCCCTATTATGATAGGGTTCTGTTGCATTTTAATAAGATTCTGAAACTTGACAGATTGTACTTCACCTATGAGACACTGCTCAGTTTTACAAAAGAATTAAGCTAGAAAAACTCTTTTAGAAGATGAAGATAGAAACATATGTATGGATGATGGGGAGAACTTATTTTGTGCTGGATATATCCAGGATGCACTTACCTAGATAGAGAAAAAAAACAATTGTAATAAGAACCAATGTGTCTGTGAGTCTGTCCTTTTGTCACTTTAACTCATGACCCTTGAAGTATCTTTAAAACTAGAAAACGTGCTTTGTGTTGAATATTCTGTAGAAAGTATATAAAGCCCTTTTTTGTATGTTCTTCAGAACTGCTACAGGGGTTAAATTGTTAATGCTTACTTTCACTCCAGGTTTTTTTTTTTTTATCAAACTTTGCTTTTCCTTTCCCAAGGGATAAACAAATGGACAGCTTTCCTCTCCAGCATTCCTCCTTCCATTACCATCACAGCAGAATGCATCTGAGACTATAATAATTCAGTGATGAAATACAAAATGTCGCAATGCCATCTCTCTAAAAGTGAACTGAGATTTTGTTATGCCATTTTAGGTGCACTAATAGCAACTAAAGTCCCATGGAGTATCTTAATGTGAATTTAATGAGCTGATAGCATATAAATGACAGTACTGTGAGGGTGAAGGTGACATAACCTTTTTCTTTCTATTTGATGTTTGTCTTTGAAAAACTACAGATCTCTTCAAAATGTGCTGCATTATTACTAAGTGGTGAATCACTCACCAACGGAGCTACTATTGTTTTAGCATTTAAGGCTACTTTTCCTCCTCAGTGACACAAGTAGGGAGACCATTTTTAAAAAATCATGAAAGTAATAAAAATCTGAATATTCACTTATAACAAATCTCTACTTTGTAGCACTCTGGTGTCTGTTGTTGGTTGAATACATCCAATAACAAACATTCCTTTAAATCTTCATACCTCTTTTGATGGTATAGTAATAGAGAATCAGGATAATTGTGCTTAAACCATATTGGATCATTCATGCTTATTTTTGGTATAATTTTGGTGCACTATCAAGGATGGTGGGGGCAAAGAGAGAGTAGAGGGAGAAAAGAACTCATCATTTCTGATTCCCAAGATATTGGTGTCATTATTGAAGCTTTGTCATTCATAATCAGTCCCATTTCCCTCTTGCCCAATTTGTTCTGCATCAGACAGTCTATCATTTCTGAAAATCCAGGTAAACAATGTAATACAGTAGGAGTGGTGAAGGTTGCAGCTGCCACTTTTAGGAACTGGGATGGGGTGAGAAGAGTGATTTAAAAAGACACCATCTCTCTGTTGGTAATCACTAATAATGGCACTGGAAATATTTTCCCTAAATGTTCATGACACTTTAGTGGATTTTTTGTAAAGTAATTTATTTTAAATAGTAAGTATGCCTGAACACATGGGAGAAAGGAGGAATTAAAGCGTGGGCAGAGTATAGAGTAATATAGAAGGCTGATATTCCCTTGTAACCTTGAGAAAACCACATCTCTGCTTTCACACCTCCAAAAGGTAAGTCTTTCTTCTGTAGCCGGTATGAAGTTTCAGTCACATTCCTTAAGCCTGCTGAGATCCTTATCTGAGTGTCATACCAGAAGAATACTTAAAAAAAAAAACCAACTTTTTTTACTCGATTTTTAGAGGAAGGTTATATTCAGTAATGTTTTATGTGCCATTTACAGTCTTAGAAATCAGAAAACTATATAGCTGAAAGGAAGACTTGAAACCACCTAACTCTATTATTTCATTTTATAAACTGAGTCCCAGAGAAGTTAACTGGCTTCCTCAAAAACACACAACTAAATACTCACAGAGTCTGGAATAGAATGCTGATCTTCTCATTTCCAATTTACTGTTCATTTCCTTCTCAACTGTGATACACTAAGGCCAGTTAAAATATACTGTGGCACAGTGGAAACAAACAAAGCAAACAAACAAAAAACTGTTAACCTTGTCTGACTAAGATCCCAGATTTGAGTCCTGGTTTTGTTGCTTACTACTTTTGTGAACTTAAATCTTAACCACTCTGGACCATAGTTTCTCATCTATAAAATCAGGGGTTTGGATGTGCAAGGTCTCTTCCAGATCTAAGTCTATGAACCTGTGAACTATTTCAGAAGATGGGTAAAAATCTCTAATGGACATTGGAATAAATACGAAATTGAAGAATACTATGAATTTAAATTCATCCTTTGGCAGGACCTCTCAATTAGTACTTTAGTGAAGGTTTCTTCTCTTTATAAAGCTATATTGTGAGTTATATTTTATTAATATAAAAAAAAAGAAAAGAAAGAAAAGTAAGCAGCCTAGGAGTTTCAAAAAGTTTGAATTTTGGCAAAGTACAAAATTTGTTTAGAAAAACCTTTCTGTTGCCAGGTGACAAGGCAAAACATATCACATATGCTTAACAACCAACATGTACATATTTTGTCTTTCCAAGGTTTCTAGGGCTGGTCAGGCATAATGATGCATTACTTCTGAAGGAGCTTCCAGCAGGGACAAATGTTTATCTGTTTCCAAAAGCATTTTCCTAATCCTTAACAAAAACAACCCAATATTTCTCATTGTTTAATGATTGAGTAAAGATTAATATTGCATTACAGACACTGTATTTCTCTTTTTTACATTTAATGTCTGGTTAAGTGACAATGTTTGTTGAAGACATGGATCATGGACATGTCCAGCTCCATCTTTGCTTCTACATATGCTACGGCAGGATCCCAGAATAGTTTTATTATTGACAAGGAGTTTGTTATAGAAATATGCAATTTTTATTTTTATTTTGAACAAATTTTTATGATTAAAAAAATACATTGTCAAGGGATTCTTTCATATTCTAAATATTTCCAGGCTTTGCTGTTGTTGTTGTTGTTGTTGTTTTATCCACAATGTCATTACATTAAAAAGAAAAGAAAAGATTTATACAAATTACTCACATCATCCAAACGACTCAATATGACAAATTCTTGTTTGTTAGCAATATGAGTATAAATATAGTTGGTTTCTATTTTAGTTTAATCTAAATATTTAAAAGTACTTTTATACTATTATTCATTATGTCAATAAATGAAGGATAGTTCTCTGATTTCATGATCTTGGGTGGGGGTGGTCTTCATGTCAGTGTTACCTATGGGGCTTACTTAAGCAAATACAAGAAAGGTGCCTGAGGCACAAAGAATGCCAATGTCAAGCAGTTTTTAAGTGCCAGAAGTAGGCCTTTACCCAAGGTCTTCACAAACTTCTAATTCAATAATCACATCAGGCTATCTCTGTAATTGTATAATTTATTAAACTCCATAAAATACCACTAACATACATGATTTACTAGTAAATCACCTTGAGCCTGGAAAATGGTTTTCATGTGAAACAATACCAAAATTACTTTTGTTTACAAAAATGCCAGAATAACCTGTGCTTTTGGCTACTGGTAAAGTGGTTTTATAGTCAGTTGGCAGGGAATGAATATACTATTTAATTTTTACAAAAATACATGCTCCTGTTTTCCATCTAACAACTTTTCTTGACTACTTATTCAGTTTGCCCATATTGTAAAGGGAGAAATGTCAGCCATTTAAAGAGTAGGTAAAGTTCTTGGAAACGTAACACTGTGACTGCCTTCTTTTTTTTGATGTAAAAACAACTTTCCGAAAAGCTTAGAAATCCATGGAGGACACAAACTTTGCAGAATGTTCCATGCTCAAAAGGAGCAGTGTATCACTTGGAGCAGAATACTTAATGGGAAGACTTTCTCTCTTCTGAAAATAGAGATAACACTTTTTTTTTTCTTGGAGAACTAGTAGTATGGAATTAAGTGCAATATTCTCAAATTTCAGTGAGATTATAATCTCACTGAGGTGTGGTAACAATATCTATATAGAGATTTCCTGGTTACAAATGGGCTTGCTTACAGTAGTCTTGTAATTTAGCTGATATCATATACCTATGGTAGGGAAGACCAAGAGTTAGAGACTGAGCTAATGTCATGGAACTAATGAAAGAAAACCAACACTTTAGTCTTCTGAGAAGTGGCCCCTAATACCTCCTAAAATATTCTATGCCCTCATTGGCCCTGGGGGAGTTGCTCCATTCCCCCTCTTCCCAGCATCTAAGGACATTTTTTTGCATTTCCCACCCCTCTGTCCAGCCACCCAAAGCAAGCTCTTTCTTCCTTAACTCTCTCCAATAATGGGGGAGTTGGGGCTCACAGATAGCTTGACTTTGCCCTCTGGGCACTCAAATTGGGAAAAGTTTTGGCAATTCCGTTCTGTACCTATCATACTTTTATATATTCCTCAACCCAGAAGGAGTAACTTTGTTCAGCTATTCCTGACCCCAATTTGATCTTAGGCAAAGGGAGTCCATACCCAACACACCTTGCTTAACTATTTCCTTAGTTCTTGTTCTGAATAGCTATATGAGCCCTCTATGACAGCCATCTCTGTGCCTTCCCCAACCAAGTATTTGGTGCATTCATCAGTCTCACTCTGTAGTTAGTTCATCTTGGTTCAGCCCCAATCTATCTCTACTTCTGCTTCAACACACAAAAAAATAAATTCCCAGCCTAGGAGCAGGTTTTACACACCTAAAACAGGGGTTCTTAATCTTATCTTTTTGTTTATCATGGAACTCTAGCAGTCTGGTGAACTCTATGTACCACTCATCAAAATACTTTTAAAGCATAAAATATAATACAAAGAATTACAAAAGAAACTATTCATGTTAAAATAATTACCAAACTTTAAAAAAAACCACAACTCTCTAAGTTAAAATCCAATACTATAGAATGTTGCTTCACCTAATACATGGTAGCCTGTATCAGAGATGTCAAACACACAGCCCAGCAGCCCGCACTCCCAAATGAAGACTACATAGTTTAGTGGCCCCTGTTTCTATTTGGGTTTGATACCTTTGGACTACATTTTATCCTTTATTTTTCAACTTGAAACAGAATAATATCTGTCTCTAAAAACCCTTCAGACTTCAATCTGTAGTTAACATTCTGTCATCTTTGAGATTCCCTCTAGACCAAATTGGTGAAATCATGTGTCTATTGAATTTGGATCAAAATCAGATTAGAAATAAACACTGCACTTGTCTATGCCAGGGTAGAGAACTGGTTTGACTTAATGCATGCAGTAAAAGAAAAAGGAGAAGAAATAAAGGAAGGAAAGAAGAGAAGCAAGAGAGTAAAAATGAAACAAGCATTTTAAATTTCTATCTACATGGCACCAAAATGATTGCATTTCCTTTTAATTTAATCAACATAAAGATATATTCTTAGTCACTCATTTAAGTGCTACAAATAAATAGTAAATTAAATAAAAACTGTTATTCAAAAGGAGATTATTGTGCTCTTCTCTTAAATCATTTCCCTTTTTTTTAGTCCTGTTAAAAGTTGTTCCAAAATGTGAGGATTAAAGTATGTCTAGAGAGAGGCTAGTACTCCTTTAGTATCCTACTGAATGAAGATATGCCTAAAAATTAGATTTGGAATCTATTTCTTCATAGATCCTGGACACTGGACTCCTTTCTAGAATACTCATATAGTTCTGTCTTCCTATGAAATGTAAAAATAAATGGGAGAGAGAAAGAGAGAGACAGACTGACTGACAGACAGACATAGAGAGACCGAGAGATGAAGAAAGAAAGAAGGCAGGCAGGAAGGAAGAGAGGGAGGGAGGGAGGAAGAAAGGGACGTAGGGAGAGAAGAAGGTCCATCAAATGATTCAACACACGTACAGAAAAGTGCTTCTATAGTGACCATTTTCACATGTATCAGGTAACTAGAAGGAGGACTCTAAGATTTGTAAAGTAAAGATTAAGATACACATAGTAGGATGGCTACGTAGCACAATAAATAGAGTAACAGACCTGGAGTTGGGAGGACCTAGGTTCAAATCTGAACTCAGGCACTTCTTAGCTATATGACCCTGAGAAAGTCACTTAACCCTGATTGCCTAGTCTTTGCTTCTTTTCTGTCTTAAAATTGATTCTAAAACAGAAGGTAAAGGTTTTTTTTTTTTTTTTTTTTTTAAAGACACACATTATATGTCTTTGGGAAAACTCAGAATTAGATATGAACTATTTGCCTACATAAATCGAATGTGCGAGCTATGTGTTGAGTTAATAATCCACGAATGAAAGCACATGACTAATGATAACCTACTTAATCCCTTTATACTAAGGGTCCTTAATATGGTTCCTCAAACTTTGAAAAAGATGTAAAGACTGTTTTTTTTTGGAATGGCCGGTTTCCTTTTTAATGCTATGTGTATATATAGGTATTTGAATACCTATATATACATATAATATAATATATAAATTACATGTAATATTATATATTATAACACACATATATAAAATATATATTATGTTTTTAAAAACCCAACACTGTTCTGAGAAGGTAATCCATAGACTTTGCCAGGTTAACAAAATGGATTATGGCACAAAAAATGTTTAGGGATCCCTGTGCTAGAAGGTGTAATAGGCTTGACCCTAGAATGGTCATTATTGTTTTTATAGATCCATTTCCAAGGACAGAGACTGGCACATAGAAACTGCTTAATAAATGCTTGATGAATTTATTTGAATTAAATGAAATGGCACATCAAGATTTTTTCCAGGGTAATAGATTTATAAGATTATGCCCTTAAAATTTTAGAATAGGGAATTTCTCACAATATCCAATTATTAAGAATTTATTATTTTTTTTCTCATTAATAATAAATTTTCATATTGTCTTGATTATATAGCAATACAATTTTAAAAATATTTATTTTATGACATCTTGCAGTCCATGCTCTCTCTTCCTCCCTGCCCTCCTCCCTCTCCAAGAAGGTGGACAATATGATATAGCTTGTACACATATCATACAATACATATTTCCATGTTCCTCATGTTCGAAAGAAGAAACACATTGCTTAGACTAGAGAAAAGTTTCTGGAAGAAATAAAGAATGGTTTGTTTTAATATGCATTCAGATTCAATCCATTCCTTTGGTGATGGTGGATATCCATTTTTTGTCCTTAGTCTCTTGGGGTAATCCTGTGTTTTGTATTACTGCTAAGAGTTGAGTCATTCACAATTGATCATCACACATTATTGTTATTGTGTACAATATTCTTCTGGTGTTGCTCACTTCACTTTGCATCACTTCATATACATCTTTCCAGCTTTTTTCATGATCATCTTGTTTGTCATCTTCTATGGCACAACAGTATCCCATTAAAATCAAATACCACAACTTGTTCAGCCAATATTTAGTAATAGAGATTTGGAGAGGAAGATAGCTATCACTACCCTTTCTCCTTGTGAATGAAGAGATGATGGAGGAATGAAAGGGAATGAGGAAACAAAAAGAGGGGCTTTTTCTCTGTTTTTTGCTCATTTGGGAGTTATTTTTCCCCCTTTACTTTGTCTCTATGCTGAAGCTTAGTTCTCTTGAGAGAGTTGGGGGTGATCCTACCCCACACTTGTACTATGTCGGCTGGGTTCTCTTGGTCTCAGATTGAGCACCTCAGACACAACTTGGTTCACAGGCTATGTGGATATTTGGAGCTGTTCGGTTCAACTGGTTTGAGTAGGGTCCTTCCAAATTCTGCTGAGGCTGAACTTTGGCCACTTTTCTTCCATTGATATTTGTTCTGTACTGCATTGGCTTTCCTCTTTACCCTACTGAGGCTAGACCAAGCTCTGAGGCTGGTTCAGAGATTTCTCCTTATGCCCTCAGGAGATGAGTCCTCCTTGCTGCATCTTCATGCTTTTCTGGGACAAGGCATTCCTTCACCCCTTCTGTTAGTTCTGCTGCTCTAGTTTTTGTTTTGAGAAATTTTTATTCTTCTCTGGTCATTTGGAGGGTGGTTGATGGATGTGGAGTGTTTTTTACTTTGCCATCTTGGCCTGATCTCTTTAGTATTCCCCAACTTAGTCTCCTGAGTCCTTGGGTTGCCTCCACAACATCACTGAGGCAGAATTTGGATCACAAAATGTCAGAAAACAATGTTAAAAAGTGTATCTGAATGCAACTGAGAAAAAATACAATAAAATAAAAAATTAATACATAGCGAATAAATAGAAAGAATAATTACATAGGTAAGGCGATTACACATAAGAAAAGACTGAGGAGGATACATCAGGTATAACAATAGAAATCACACAATATATAAATTTAGATCTATAAGGAATCTTTAAGGTCATTAAGCCCTAAGGTATCAACTTCAGAGTGTAACCACTGATTAAATTGTAATTGGGAAATGCTTAACAAAATAAATAAAAATACTATGCAATCTAGATAATGTTAAGTTGTGGTTTTATACATTAATATGGGGCCTTGGGGATCTATTTCAATTTGATTTTGACTTTTAAAAAGCATTTGGGATCCAGAAATGGTCTCTGATTTGGTCCCAGTAGCATAGAAAATAAGTTTCAGAGCCAATATGGATCCAGGTCCTCTGACTCCAAACCTAGCCATTTTCTCTCACCCCACTACATCATCATGCCTCTCAGGAGACAGACATCCAATGAATGACAATCAAAAAGGCTCAAGGTTGACAGATGCTCCCATAAACTGATATACCTTTTACTTTAAAAGGTAAAGTATTCCAAAGAAGGCAAATTAAGTGCCTAGGAAAAAAAAAGTGCATCTCATGAAAGACAAATAGAGAAAGGAAGGCTTCTGGAAAGCAAGATTTGAGCCACAGAGGCAAATGGTCCCTGCTTGCAGAGAGTAATAAATCCTGGGCTGT
Source organism: Gracilinanus agilis (assembly GCF_016433145.1). Taxonomy (NCBI): domain Eukaryota; kingdom Metazoa; phylum Chordata; class Mammalia; order Didelphimorphia; family Didelphidae; genus Gracilinanus; species Gracilinanus agilis. The sequence continues at coordinate 284,182,242 of NC_058132.1, read as the reverse complement.
ATATACAAGAGGATGGAGTGGCTTTGGAAGCCACACCTCTCTCAGTTTATACACATGGATCTAGGCCTGCTGTTACTAGTCAGAATGCAAGCTTTGATTTATGGAGCTTTGGGTGTTTGGAATTGTGTCTGCTTTGGGATCCAGGACATTCCCCCCGCCCCATTGCAATAATAGAATTTTACCCTTGAACACATATTGAGCTCTTCAACAGAGTTAGTTGATAGACCACCTAGATAAGTACTCTATTCCAAAACATATACACACGGAATGTGATCTTGGGCCTTCAACCAAAGTTGGGTAGCACTGTCATGACTCCAACAATCTGGAAATTGTTTCAACCCCAAACTTACAAAGAGTAGCAATAATAATAGATTAACATGCTCTATTTCTTCTAAGAAATTCTGGGTCATTGCTTTAAAAACACTAAATAGGGTGCAGAAGAAATGACACTAAGCTTCAGGTATTATTCAGGAAAAATGTAACTATTTAATCCAGATATCGCAAGTGCAAGAATATGAGATTATTAAAGTAGAAAGCAGCAGTTCTAGGACCCCATCCAGAACTAAAAGGATAGTATTAAGAAGGAAAGTCTTTGTTGTTTTTTCTTGTTGGGAAACAGTAAATTGGGGCAGCTTTGTGGCACAGGTCTGGAGTCAAGAAGACTCATTTTCCTGAGTTCCAATTCAGTCTCAGAGGTTTACTCGCTGTATGACCCAAGACAAGTCATTTAACCCTGCCTGCCTCAATTTACCTCTCTGTAAAATGTGCTAGAGAAGGAAATGGCAAACTATTCTAGGATCTTTGCGAAGAAAACCCCAAATGGGGTCATAAAGCATTGTGTATGACAGAAGAAGAAACAATAACATAGCAAATTAGATGAGGTACTTCAAATCAGCAGTACTAATGATACAGAGAAGGAAAGATCAGGCTTTGCCTGATTTTTGACCTTCTGAGGCTTGAGTTTAGATGGAATTTGTCTTTAGCATATAGATATTTTTAGAGGTACCATGAAGTAATTAATTCATTTCTGTTCACTTACCCATAATTCAATTCTAGTGACTCCATTAGTTTTTAAAATAGGGATTCTTGACAATTTGGGAGGTTTTAGGGTTGGGGAGGTATCATAGAATCTGTCAGCAGTCTGTTGAAGTCTATTAATATCTTTTTAGAATCATGTTCTTAAATTGATAAAATAATCTACTTTCTATAAAGGGAACCAATTCTATTAGAATACATTTATTCAAAACATTTATATAAAAATAAAAGCAAATCCATGTTTTCCAGCTTAGAACCTTTCTAAATTATTACAAGAGGCATATGTTTATCAGTCTTTATAGTCAGAGAAAATTGTATGTCTTTGTGGAGGATATTTCACATACTATGCAAATCAGTTACAGAAGATGAAGATCATACAAGAATCTTCTTCTACCTACTCTAGTTATAGACTAAAAAAATTAAGCCCAAGAAATGAAGTCATTTGTTCTAGGTAATAGGAGTAATAAAGAGGAAGCTGCAATTCTAGGTTTTTGGCTTCCAGAGCCAGTGTTCTTTTCATCATATCACAATGCATCCCTCAGATTACTGATATAAGCAAATGGCGAGCACCTAGTTCATATCTGCTCATACCTCTTTAATATTTACAATAGACTATATATAAAAGATCCACACTGGATTCCAAGGAAAGGTGAAATATTACAAACACCAGGGAAATACAATTAAAAAGGAAATTAGAGAAAGGAAAAAAGAGGGGCAGAAATAAGCATTTATTAACCACCTATTATGTACCAGGCATTGTGCAAAAAAAAAAAAACTGTACAAAGACTGCATTATTTGACTGTAGAGAGTAGGATAACATAATCCTCTTCTTAGTGTATTAGAATTTTTCAACATTATTTATTGACATATGTTACCCTCCAATAAAGTCATATTTTGATGTTTTTTTCCTGGTGTGAAGGTATCCTCAGATTTCTTTTTAGATTATATCATTAGAAAAAAGTATCTGCAAGGTTTTAACATGGAAAAAAAAGTTTAAAATATTGACTCAAAAATGGATATTGTATCTGTCATTCATGGGGCAGTTTATCATAGTTGAAAGACTCATTACCAAAAAACTGGCCACCAGTTGATTAATTATTTGCCCACAGAAATTTATGAATACTACTCAAATTCCCTTCCAAAGAAAACGAAGATTTTTCCTTTGTGGGGTAGAAGTAAACTTGCTGATGAAATTATCAATCTTTGAGTTATTGAGGTAGTGAGCAATATATTCCCAGTACTTAGCATAGTGCCAGGCACATAAAAGGTGTTTACTTAATGTTTGTCAATTGGTTTTGTGATATGTAAAGTAATTTTTTAGTTATGAACCTGCACTGGATATGGAGCTTAATCAATCATTCCCTAGGAGGGAAAAGGACAGCCATGCCTAATCAAATGGGATCACAAGTTGAAAGTGCTGACCTAAAAAACGTTTCCATTTTTCCTTAACTTCAAAATATATTTATTATCCCAATTCTGCCAATCAATCAGCAACTATTTATTAAGGACTTGCATATACTAGTCACTGTTCTAAGCATGAGAGAGACAAAAAAAAAAAAAGGAATTGTCCTTGCCCTCAAGGAGCTTATATTATGTTACCATGAAATAATGTGCATGAATATGAGTATATACAAAATTGAAAGATAGGGACCAACCTCTGATTTCCTTGGTATAAGGAAATGCTAGATGAGTAAACTTCCTCACTTAGTGCAGTTTGGCACTTTGTATGTAAGAGTACTGAATAGTCTTTTAAAATTTCCAAAAAGACTCCGAGTTTACATGTTTTCCCGAAGGTTACCTAGGCAATATATGTCAGAGTTGGGTGGGACTTGAACTGAGATACCCCTGACTTATTCTCTCATCTATCATGCCACATTACCCAAGCAAAATAATTAAAAGTAAATTTCAGAAGAGAGATATTAACAGAAATGAGGAACTATCGGGGGCAGCTGGGTAGCTCAGTGGATTGAGAGCCAGGCCTAGAGACGGGAGGTCCTAGGTTCAAATCTGGCCTCATACACGTCCCAGCTGTGTGACCCTGGGCAAGTCACTTGACCCCCATTGCCTACCCTTGCCACTCTTCTGCCAATACACTGTATTGACTCCAAGACGGAAGGTAAGGGTTTAAAAAAAAAAAAAAAAGAAATGAGGAACTAAAAGAAGATTAGTGGAAGGTTCAAGTTAACAGAAGAGGTCTATGTGGTAAGAGGTGTGATGGGAGCAATACAGGGACCTGAAATTCAGGGTGTGGAACTGTGGAAGTCTACTCTAGTTGTCTTGAAGAGAACCATCTAAACCATGCCCCTTCCAAATAATGCTCTTCTATTTTCATAACCTCCAAAGTAAGATCTAATTATAACATAAAATTAGCAAATTTGTTTCAGATAGACCAATGAGGAGAAAGAAATAGTGGGTGTTTCCCTGGGTTTGCTTCTTCTTTTTTTGTTTTAAACCCTTAACTTCTGTGTATTGGCTCCTAGGTGGAAGAGTGGTAAGGTTGGGCAATGGGGGTCAAGTGACCTGCCCAGGGTCACACAGCTGGGAAGTGTCTGAGGTTGGACCTGGGTTTGCTTCTACTGTGCCAAGAAGGAAAACCCAAAATTGATCTAAGCTCATTAGATTGTACAAGTTGCAACCAAAGAAGAAAATCTGGCCCCATATTAGTCTAGTTAGAGTAGGAGTTCTTAACCTGGAATCCACGAAGAAAAAGAAAGAGATTCAACAATTTACTCCTTTGTTATCCTATGTATTTTATGTTTTTAAATTGTTATTCTGAACCTTCTATAGAATTTGCCACCTATCAAAGATGTCCCTGACAGAAAAATAGTTAAGAACCCATGAAATAGATTCATGTCTAAAAGTATGTTTCTCTGACTCTAATATCCATTTAAATCTACTGTAGAATACAAAGCACAGACCTTGCTCTTGTGGGAGTTTATATTCTACTGAGTTGTGTAAAGATTAGATTGTATAAAAATATAATATGGATACAACATAAAGGCAGAGTAATTGGTAGATGGGGCAGCTAACATCTAGAACAATAGAGGAGTAGCTAGGAATTGACACAACAAAAAATTTGAAGCGAGTTAAGGCCTGCCAGAGGTGAAATTCTGGAAGGAGAACATTATCATCACAGAGCGTGGAATGACACATAGTCAACAAGCAGGAGATGAAATATTGTTTACAACAAACTGCAAATAGGCCAATTTGGCCAGAATGGAGAGTACAAGAACAAAAGTAATGAGTTGTCAGCCTAGAAATATAGGTTAGGGCCAGATTATGAGGGGCTCTAAATATCAAGCGGAGGAGTTTGAATTTTATCTCAGAGGTAATAGTGGAAAACATTGTCCTGACTATGTTCCTGGTACCCTGTTCTACATGATTTTTGGAAAACCTTTTCATGTTTAAGTATTTTTCTTCATTTCCTAAACAGAACCTATTATAGTCCAGGAATAAATGTGCCTGTAAGATAGTGAAATTCAGCACAAAACTCATAAACCACCACTTCAAGTCGGCTTTAAACTTGATATTGTTATTGTGAGTGACTTTTAAGATCCTATTATTTTATAGCAACTCATATAGTATTTATATTATCAACATATACTCTATCTGACCTTTGACTTTTCCAGAGAAGTACCTCCAATAGCGATCCATGACTTATATATTCAGAGTTATCAGGGTACCCTCTGTGCTTCATGGATTAGTCTTTCCAATGTGATAAAAACAAAAGAGTTTGTAGGCTCTCTGTTAGGAATAAAGGACATTCTTTCAACTGTAATCAAAGAGACACTATTTGACAGGTGTTATTGCTTCTCTTTGACCTTATCTTAATAGGCTGGTTCATTACATGATCTGAATTTCTACTCTAGAGCCCTGCTTGTTATTTGTGAATACAGTGAAGAAATGGTTTCTTTGAATTTTTAAACTCAAGTTAAATTGCAGTAAGAATTCTGTCAGTTTTCCCAAACAAAAAAGCTAATCTTAATTCCAAAGCAAAAAAAAAAAAAAAGGAATATGAGAGAATACTTCACACCATGTAAGTGATAGTTACCAATGATGACTTCATACTGTGCCTCTGAATTTTACTTTTTAGAAAAGAAACATATTGATATTTTCATCTGGCATTACCAAATGTAGAATTTCTGATTTCAAAGGGAGGGATAGGTTCATCTGGTCCAATACCTACATGAAAGTGAAACTCCTCTAAAAAATGCCCAACAAGTGATCACTCAATCTCTTCTTGAAAATTTCAAGGGACAAGAAATTTATATCAACTCTACACAGGATAGACAATTTTATGATAGTTTCTTTTCTTCTGGTCTGTGATTGAGAAGAATGTTCAGCTTGGAATCAGGAAGATCTATGCAAAAATCTGGCCTCAGACAATTAATAAGTATGTTTCCCCAGAGAAGTCACTTAATCCTTATTTGCCTCAGTTCCTCATCTGTAAAATGGGGACACACTGGAGAAGGAAGTGGCAAACCACTCCAATATCTTTGCCAAGTAAACCCCATGGATAAAAATCCATGGAGTCACATAGAGTTAGAGATGACTAAAAAAGAACAATATGATGAAGCTATTTTTACCTTCATACTTATATCTGTGATAATACTAGATCAAATAGAATTTCTTATTTTTGTTGATTAATGTTCTATCATTAGGTAGATTTTTTTTTCATTGATAGGTTTTTGATATTTGCAAAATCACTAGGAATTCCTATGTTGATCTCTTTCTTCTTAAATCACTTCTTGAGCCTCAGGAGCCTCAAAGATGAAAAGCCGAGTATAGTTATCTGGCTACATATAAAATCAAGGAAAGAGACAAGCCAAAGAATGGAAATGAAGAGAATATGGGAGAAAAAGGAATGAAAAGTTCATGACTTTTCTCTAAGGAAAAACTGAATCTGGTGAATAGAAGGTACACTTAAAGGTTTGTTACTATGATGAGCAAAAGATGAAAGGACTGAGGAAACAAAATTGTATCTTATGAACGTGTCAATTTATTAAGCAATGCATGCCAATTGCCTAAAAATCAGGGCTAATCCACTTCCTCAGTTTAGTGCTGAGACCCTGGGAAGACAGACTTTTATACAATAAAAACATTAATCAAATTAGACCAATTAATTAAAAAGAAGCAATACATTAGGTAATCAGTTTTCTAACTGGATGCAAGATTACAGACTTTCCAAGTTGGGAGAGAGAAAATGAATAGGTGCAATTCCCTGAATTTAGGAAAAGAGATGTCCCATTCCTCCCCAAATATCTCAAAGGGACATAGAAACAGTAACTGACTGATCAGTATAGGGCCAGTTTTCAGACAAGACAGATGGATTGTTTCAGATCTACACTTATGACAAAACTGCTTACAACAATCTTAAGATTTAACTGGTCAACATAACCTAAGACCTTGATTAAGGGTCTCTAAGTAGTAAGTACAGGTGGTCCAGTTTCCCAGCCATGCAGGGCTGTGTTCAAACAATGCAATAAGGTTTTCTCTCAATTCCCACAATTGCAAAAACTTTTTCAAAAGACAGCCTTTGAACTATGTCCATAATTGAATAGAAAGGTAACTAAACTCACTCAAGAATTGTCTAAAAATGGAATCATTGTGGCTCACTCAGTTCCCATAATTAACCATTTGCTGTCCTAATTTATAATTTTTGTCATACAAGTAGACTGAATGATGTTGAAACTTTCATATCCTTTGCATTGTTTGGTTTTCATGCCTGGAATCCACCTTCCTACCTTCTGTCTCTTTGAATGCCCATTTTCCTTCCCAACTCAATTCAACAACCCAAAAGTCCTTTCCTGATTTCTCATTCTCAAGAAAAAAAAATTAGTATTTCTATTTATTCTATTTTAATCTACTTGTGTACTTATGCTTATTACATATACACATATTAAATATTGTTTTATATATAAGTTTATGTACATACACACACACACACACACATATATATATATATATATATTATATTATACTTATTGTTTTCCAGATAGGAAGAAAACTCCTTGAGGGTAAAGACCATTTCATTTTGTCTTTGTTTCCCTGCACCCCTGGACACTGACTGACCCACAGTATGTTCTTAATAAATGCTCTTGATTAATCAAATCACCATTTCTGAAGCAAGCCATCCATCTTCTACTGCTTAACCACTCCTGATGAAAAGTTGTTAATTGGATTAGCTTACTTGAATAAACTAATCCCATTTAAGTGAAATGTCATTCTCTATCTAAAAACACCTGTAAAACACCACCAACTTCTCTGCCTGAAAGTTTTCTCATTGTGTGTTGTGTTTACTTGTTCCCCAGCAGGGTCTGCTGATGCTAATGGACTCACAGCAGTACATCCTACTTCAGTTATTACAGGTCTAATTCAGTCATTAACATTTCATTAATGGACTGGCCTCCTAGCTGCCTGCATAGCTGTCTAGATATTGATGAGCTCTCTGCTATAGGAAATGAGTATTTAAGGTGGACTGCTTTATATGTTTATTGTCATAATGAGGACTTTGCTATAAAACACATTAACTCTTGCATGAGATTGGTCAGGTGCTTGTATTAGGGAAGGAGCTAAGAGAAACATTCCAGATACAAAAATGTTTATGATGTTTTCTAAATTAGTGCATAAACTCCATTTTACAGCAGGGCATATATAATATTAAAATCAGATGGAAGCCCCTCCCTACCCCTAAATCATTTAAATGCACTCCAAAATACAGCCTCCCAAAGCTTATGGTCTTCCCACATTTTATATTTTGTACCTTTAGAGTCCCCCATTGACTCTTATCAGCCACTAGAGTACAAATTTTAAGTAATGCTTCATTGAATAGTATGCTAGTGGCATATAGTATATAGTTCATTCAAAATAGCCAGGCATCCAAGAGAATAAATATTAACTGAATTAAAAGTGGGCTAGGTGTTATTGATAGAAGAAAAAAAAAGTTTATTGCTTATTACCATGATCCTAAGGAGAAATCCCTGGACTGAGTTATAAAAAGGAAACTGTCTTCCTCCATTAATTATTTCTACAAGAAAAAAATGGCTTTACTCTTTTCAAAAAAGGTACCTGTTGGGCATATATTAAAAGTATTCAAAAGTCTTTGATACTCCCCTAATTGATAAATGGGAAAAAGACATAAACCAGAAGGTTTCTGATCAAGAAATCAAAGGCACACACACACACACACACACATATATATATGTAAAAAAATGCTCTAAATCAGTGATTCCTAAAGTGGGCGCTACTGCCCCCTGGTGGGTGCTGCAGCAATCCAGGGAGGCGGTGATGGCCACAGGTGCATTTATCTTTCCTATTAATTGCTATTAAAATTAAAAAAAAATTAATTTCCAGGGGACCAAGTAATATTGTTTCTGGAAAGGGGGCAGTTGGCTAAAAAAGTTTGGGAACCACTACTCTAAATCACAACTGATTAGGGAAATAGAAACCACAACAATTCTGAGGTATCATTTCATACTCATTAGATTGGCTAAAATGACAAAAGGACAAAATGACAAATGTTGGAGGGAATATCGAAAAGTGGGGACACTATTACACTGTTAGTGAAACTGTGAACTATTCCAACCATTTTGAAGAACAATTTGGAATTATGCCCAGGGAGCTACAAAACTGTGTATATGCTTAGACCAAGCATTATCATTGCTAGGTCTGTTTCCCAAAAAGATCAAGAAAAAAGGAAAAGAACCTATATGTTCCAAACTATTTAAAGCAACTCTTTCTTGTAGTGAAGAAGTAGACATGTAAAGGATGTCTTCTTTAGGGAAATGGCTAAGCAAATTGTGATACATGATTAACATAAAAAATGAGCAGATTAATTTTTTTAAAGCTTCGCAAGAACTACATAAGAAAATAAAGAGTAAAATGAGTACAACCAAGAGAATAATACATAAAACTATATATTTACTATTTGAAGAATAACTTGGGAATGTTCACCTCTGTAGAATAAACTGAAAAATGGAACTATGAAAGACAATCTATATATACATATCTGTTTTGCTGAATGATGCCTTCTATAGTATGAGGAGGGGAGGAAGGGGTAAAATACCTAAAAATAAATTCTATTAATAAAAAGAAAAGAAAGGTACACTTGTAAAAATATTGCATGTGAATCATATGTTTATAAATTGAATACTATCTCACCTGTACCAGGGTTAAAAAATAAGTCTTTGACAGGACTGTAGAGCTGTATAACTCATAATTTGAACAATATGCATTTCCCACATGCTTTGTTTTTCCACTGTGAATAATATCTTAAATATCACCTCATAGCTTCCTCCAGTGAGACTTTTTCATGTTCCAGGGCTGGATGAAATTTGTACAAAGAGAAACTTAGTATGGATTCTAAGACAGAAGGTAAGGGCTTAAAAAATGTTTGGTTTATTTAAGAGTCTATGTCAATCCAAAAGCAGAATTTCTAGTCAAAAAGTGTGGAACCATTTGGCCCAGTTGCTTACCATGCTCTGAATATAAGAGAACAAGAAAGACAACTTGGAATAGAGTATAAATGATAGATCCTTGAATAAGGAAAGCCATGTTTAAATTCTACCTCAGATGTTTCTTAGCTTTATAATTTATAGGAATTTTACTTAATTTTTCCAAGCTCCAGTTCTATCATCTGTAAAATGAGGATGATGTGTTATGCCTACCTCATAGTATTAGGATTAGGAAAGTGCTTTTTGAAACTTGAATGTGCTACACAAATATGATTTTTTTTTCTTTTTTTTTGTTAGTAGGCATTAATCTTCTACCTCTGTGCTACAATGGAAATATTATTGACTCTGGATTAACCCTGGTTTCAAATTCACCTCTAACATTACTATCTATAGGACCTTGGGGAACTCACTTAAACTCTGTTGGCCTTTCTTAGTTTCCTATCCTATAAAATGAGGAGTTTGGATTAGATGGCATTGAAGTCCACCTCTTCAAGTTCTACATCTATGATGTTAGTAATTGACTCTGATTCTAATTTTTCCTGGTTCTGCTGTCAAAATACTGTAATGAAGGAAAAAAAAAACACCATTGGGCAATGAAATCAGGAGACTAGGTCGATGTGGTATTTCAGGAAGGATTATTAGATCAGTCTGACAAATAGCAGGGATACTGTAATGGAACCCATCCTTAGTAAGGCCAGATGGATAATGCCCTGTTAATTTTAGAAGCTGATAGGATTTGAGATAAAATAAGAGAAAAAAGTAGGGCTTAATGTGAGTCATGTAGAATACATGTTAGCTTTTCATGTGCCATCTCTGACAAATTTGGTAGAAATAAAATATTTAATCAATCCAATTTGCCTCCACTTCTCTATTTAACTGTATGTCATGGACCTAGAAATTAGGATAGCCCTAGTTAATAATGGGATAGGAATAGAGAGATTAGATTTGTGATTTCATTGTTATGCATTTTAAATTATGGCAACATGGTAATTCAGGAAAAATATGTTTTCATTTCCCCTAACTTCTTATTTCTACCAATTAATTATACGTTTTTTCTCCAAACTTTGACTTTGTCCCTACCCTTATTCTTTTTTCATCATTTTCACTAGCAAGACCATTTTTAAACTGAATAAATTCATTATCAATAAGGTATAAACATTCAAACAAACCGGCAAGGGAATTTCTTTATGGAACCTTTCTCCAAATCATGAAATCACATCAGTTTTCTTTTCCATCTTTTGATTAGACCTAATTCCCTAATGACATAAGATCATAGTATCAAAGTATAGGGGAGGGACTTCAAATCCCCATAACCCTCACATATCAAATAATATAATCAACTCAAGGGCACAATGAAGTTTTATATGTATGAACAAGGTGGTCAACCCCCTGTCATTGCCTTATGAGATGTGAATTTCTTTGTGTCCACCATATATGTAAGCAAATTAACTAACCATGCCTTTTAGATCTTGAAATAGCCTAAAGAATTTCAGTAGTGACTCACTCCAACAAAAAATCAAGCTCATGGTAGAAAAACTCCAATTTGGTAGATTTTAGAGTCAAACTTCTTAGTACAGATCACTCCTTTCTTCCATGCCTACCCATTTGCTTACCACTCCCCAACCCTGCAATGGGCATGTTATTGTAAACTCTAGATTAAGAGAATATAATGTATCCATCCATGATCAGAGAAGCATACTCTGAAGATAAACATGAACAGAAATGTAGTAAAATAGATAACCTGAGGAAGAAAGCAGCTATAAGGAGCATAATCCTTCGCACTAAATAAAATACACTACAGTGACTTACCAAGCAGACAGTTACATTTAAGAGAAACAATTCTATGCAGAAAGGAAAGGACTTAAATTAAACGAGAAATCTGGATTTTTTTGTCCTTTGACAATACATATTCTCGATAGGTATGGCTCAGCACTGTTGTAAATTTACTCTTCCTCATAACTGGATACATGTAAGAGATTACCCCAAGAGTAGGAGATTTTGTTACTAGTATTTTTTTACTATATCACCTTAGTCAATTCTTTTCTAAAACCTAATTGAAGGATAACTGAATGATGTTAATGTGAAGCACTCTGGTTGGTTCTCATGAGCAACATAGTCTAAAAGCCCAGCCCTTCAGGGTTTCCCCAAAATCTCTGAGGGTAATAGTGGACACCATCGGGGTCCCAACCCACAGATGGCCAGTTGAAATGAGTGGATTCTGAGAAGCTACTTACAAGAAATTTATGAGAACTAATTCAATCCTTATCCTCTAGCTAGAAAGTAGAAGATTATGGATTTATACACAGGTCTTTAGACTTTGAATCCAGTATCCACCAGATACTTTATAATGACCTCTGACAAATTTATATAACCAAATTCATTTCACCTTTCAAAATCTAGCCAGCTCTAGGTTCATGAAGACTCAAAAGATTTTTCAGAAACCGATTGATCTGTTAAATTTCCCTCACAAGTAAGGAGCTCCAGGCTTCATTTAGCTATGTGACCTCTGGGCTTCAGTTTAGTTCTCTGTAAATGAAGGGGTCTAACTAGAGAATCTCCAAGGCCTCTTCGAGCTCGAAAATTCTATAGTACTAAGCTTTGTTTAAAGTGGGACAATCAGACCCTACACTATGAACTGTATCCCCAGTTCTCCTATTAAACAAATTGCTATCTTCCTTTGCCATAGAGAATTGAAATACACTGTATCATATCATACAAATTTCTAATGCAAGTACTTTGTGAAAATTACTAATTTGATACCATAATTATGCTTGTAATGTAAAAATATTAAGTATAGCCATATTGCCTATAACTGTACATAGAACTTATATTGATGCAATAAAATGTATTTCAATTCCATTACAATAACTTTATTGTATTCTTTAATGGCATCCACAATTTAAAAAGAAGAAAAAAATAAAGCAGTCAAAAGAAGGCTGTTTTGAGGACTGTAAATTCTCTGCAAGTACATAATAGAGATAATTAGAGAGTTTTCTGTTAAGAGTCCAGTGAACACCTCTATTTTACCCACCATGGCAGATATATTCAAATCACACTTACTAGCAGAATCAAGATTAAGGTCCCTTAAAGACCAAAGTTGCCTTAATATTTGCTGCCTTTTTCCAGACTGGTTTCTGCTTTCCTAATGAGAAGTGTTTTTTATTCCATTCAATATATGTATTTTAAATACCTTGAAATTTCAGTCACCTGAACTATGTTTTGCCCACAGGGAAAGGCCTTTGTCTATTAAAACAATTGATGTGTATTTTTTCATGAAGTAGTGACATTATATTAGGTGATGAGCATTTAAAAAAACAAAATGAAAGGGGGCTAGGTAAAAAAGAAAGGATAGACTATGAGTGTGTTCAAGTGTTTTCTCCAGAAAACTATTTTAGTTAGAGATTTCATCATGTAGAAAAGACAAATCAAACCCAGGAGAGAAAAAAGGATATTACTAGATGATTGGCCAGAATATTAACTAAACACATATACCTGAATTCTACTTGTCAGTCAGAGTAAATAGAATAAAAAGGGAACCTTAACTGTCAATGGGATAGAAAAAGGAGAGAGCGGAGCAGTCAGCCAAAATGTCATGACTTACTTCTCTGTGGGTGCCAGCTTGACTTCACAGAAATGGCAGGCTGCTTTGATTTTCTCATCAGGACAAATATTTTCTTCCTTTACAACAGACCAGAGTCCAAATTGCATGGCCTAAGTGATGAGTGTGGCACACAGTATTTGGATGTCACTCAATTCTGATTACATGCTTTTTTAAAAATAGGAGTATAAAAATTACAAATTATGTGGATTTGGAATTTAAGTGTAATTGCTAATCTGAAGCATACCAGGCTACCTATTCAGTACTTATAATATTGACAAGTCAGATTTCTCTCTAACTCACTCTGTTGTTGTTCACTCATTTTCAGTTATGTCTACCTCTCATTTGAGGTTCTCTTGACAAAGATACTGGAGTGGTTTACCATTTCTTTATTTAGCTCATTTTACAGAAGAGGAAACTAAGGCAAAATAGAGTTAAGTGAATTGCCCAGCGTCATGCAGATGAGGCTTCCTGACTCCAGGCATGGCACTCTACTCACTATGCCAACCAACTGCCTAAGTTTGACTACTTTACTAAAAAGTTATATTTCATTTAAGCACCTGCTATAATACTTATTTATAAATCATTTATAGCTTGCCTACTGTTTATAGAACACTATGGAAGCGGTATAACACATAGTTCCTAACCACAGGTAGCTTATATTCTAACAAGAGGAAGTCACAGACTCATGAAAAATTATGAAAACATATAAGAACTGTGAAACAAAAAAATTTAAGGTCAAAAGGAGCAGTTCTTTATAAACTACTTGTGGGGTTCATATAAGGTTTTGGAGAAGAGACCACATCTTTGTTGGATTTGAAAGATAATGTATGAAGACGACAAAAAAACCCTGAATCCAATGAAAGACCAGAAAATTGGCCTCTTTTCAATTTTCATCAATTTCAATTGCTATCTATGTGACCCTGCACAAATCTTTTAACCCCAATTGCCTAGCCCTTACTGCTTTTCTGCCTTGCCACTTCTACTTTGTATTGGTTCTATAACAGAAGGTAAGAATTTTTAGAAAATGAAAAAAAAGTTTTTAAGGACAAAAAAAGATAGGTAGTGTATGGGATGAAATTGTGCATTATCCCCCAGCATACACTGATTAGTATTAGCAATCATAGATTGGCATCTTCCTATAGAAAATTAGTGAAAGTTAGGTGCCCTTCACTCTCCTTATGAAGGGTAGAGAAATCCCCATCCCCAAGCATATATATATAATTACATAAATATACACCTCTGATATACTGTTTTCTAATGTGGCTAAAAGATACCCTCCCTTCTTTTAGTTCCCATGGGAAGAATTTTGGGTGTCCCACTTCTCATGAAAGATATCTTGAATCTTACAAGTTATAATCTTGACTGCATGTCCTAAATGTTTCATTCTGATAGGCCTTGGTTATGTCTAAATTTTTACTCAATTTAGAAACTGCAAACTTAAGGAATGCTCCCATAGGCTTGGAAGCATTGGGAAAACTTAAGGAGGATAGAAAAGATAAAGAAATAAAACAGATTCCTACAAATTCTGAGTTCATTTGAGCACCTGTAGACATTGTTTTCTGAGAGATTCCTCCAGACAGTGCTCTGTCTGTCTGTCTGTCTGTCTGTCTGTCTCTCTCTCTCTCTCTCTCTCTCTCTCTCTCTCT
>NC_058132.1:284110919-284167255 GCF_016433145.1 Gracilinanus agilis | reverse complement strand
GGGAGTACAAACACCACCAAAATTCAACTCCACACAGGTAGCATTTGCATTGTAGTGTTGATGTTTTTACAAATTCAGGGAATTAAACTTTTTATTGGGCAAAATAATGTGAAAATTGTGAGAATAATGTGAACAAAATCATTATAATATGAGAGTATGGGGCATATGTTGGGGTTAGGATACCCCCTCCATTGTTAAAACTGTCTTCTGGCTTCAGATTACCTTGTATTTATTTAACTGTTTACTTGTTAAAGAGCAAGAATATTTTTTTTTCTTTTTGTGAGAATATTTTTATCCCTATTGCTTAACACAGTGACTTGGTCAATTGAAAATGATTGAGTTTGGCAGAAACAGGTGCATGGAGGGAAGTTATGTGAAAATAAGGCTGAGTAATATCAGATTTGATGGACTTTAAATGTCATGCAAAGGAATTTGACATATCCTCAGTAGGCAATAGGGAGCTACTAACGTACATGGGGCAGGAAAGTGACATAATCAGATATGTAGGGAAGAAAGATTTGTCCTGGCAATGGCCTTATTATAGGAAATGGGAGTTACCTGGAAGGCGGAGAAAAATTGAAGGATATTACAATAGCACATGGAAATAGTAATGAAGATTTCTAATAAAATGAAACAGCAGGAAGAGAAGGGGAGAGTGAATGTAGAAGGTATTACAGAGGTTATCAGATGACAATTTTTAAGTTGGAAGGGACCTTAAAAATCATCTGCTCTTCCTCCCAATTTAGAGATGAAGAAGCTGAGGACCTGGGAGATTAAGCAATTTGCCCAAGATCATTAAAGTATTATGTATTTATTTTGAGATTTTCCAAGGGTCACACTCCTAATAAGTCTCTGAAGTCATATTTGAACTCAGGTCTTCCTGACTAAAGGTTTGGTTCTCTAACTATAGTGCCACTTAGCTGACTCTAGATCAGGTCTAGAATACAGAAGAGATGTCAGCACAAAAGATAGTGATTTTGGAGTTAAGTTATATTGAGAAAGTTTCTTCCTATGTATTTTTTTTTACTTATTTTGAATATATTTTTCTCACTGTAGAATATAATCTCCTCAAAAGCAAGAATTGGTTTCATTTTGTTTTTGTATCCATATCTTCATCTGCTATTATAGCCTCTGGCATAGAAAAGGCACTTTAACAAATGCTTAGTATATTGAATTAAATTGAATTTGAGGGGATTGCTGGGTGGCTCAGTGGACTGAGAGCCAGGCCTACAGATGGGAGGTCCTAGGTTCAAACCTGGCTTCAGACACTTCCTGTGTGACCCTGGTCAAGTCACTTGACCCCCATTGCCTAGCCCTTTCCATTCTTCTGCCTTGGAGTCAATACTACATATTGACTCCAACACTGAAGGTAAGGTTTTTTTGTTTGTTTGTTTGTTTTTTAATAAATAAATTAATTAATTAATAAAAAATAAATTGAATTTGACTTCTATCTTACTATATACCAACTACTCAATCATCTGAAATTTGGTCAATAAAATATCAATAAAATTGTTTTTTCTGACTCCATCTAATGCCATTAGCCAGAGCTGATGATCTTTTCTTTGCATTCATCTTCCTTGACATTTCTATAGCATTTGATACTACAGACCACACTCTCATTATAACACTTGCTTTGGCTTCCATTACTTTGCTCTTTCTGGTGGCATCACTATATTTCTAGTCATCAAAATGTGAAGTATTAGTCATCCTTTACTTGTCCCTTTCACTCAACATCCTCTTCCTCATCCAGTCTTCAACTTTGGTTGATAGCCAGGATACAATATCCATCATATTCATCCACTCCTTTCCACTACTGTCATTACATTAATTTATGGCTTCATTTTTAAAAATAAGTTTTTATTGATTTTTTTTACAATTTCATTTATATTCTAAGTGTTTCCCTCTATGCCCTTCTCAGAAAGGTATCCCAAGTAAAAAAAAAAGAGCATTTTCTTTAGAGGGAGGAAAAAACAATTAGCACATCTGCTCAATATGTTGAAAAAGTATGAAAACATGCCCAGCATGAAATACCTGTGTACCTCTCACCGCCATGAAGGGGTGAATTAACGGTCTTCATTGATGTCTCTTTATTCTAGTTCTACTAAATCTTTATAACATTGTTATATTTAATTTTTAATTTTTCATTATATAATTATTCTTTCCATTTATATTGTTGTATTTTCTGTGTATACTGTTTTCCTGACTGCTCACTTCAGTGTATACAAGTCTCTCTGTGTTTCTTTGTATTTATCATAAATTTAATTTCTTATAACACAGTAATCATCTATTACATTCATGAACCACAATTTGTATAGTTATTCCCCAATTATTGGGTACCTACTTTATTTTCAATTCTTTGTTTCCTCAGAAATGTAATGAATATTTTAGTGTCTATAAGGTTCTTATTCTTATCTATGGTTTCCTTGGGATATAAGCTCAATTGTGAAGTCTGATTTAAAAGTTGTGGTATTTTAGACACTTTATTTCATAATTCCAAATCACTTTCCAAAAGGTTTCTACCATTTCACAGCTCCATCAACAAAATATATTTGTGTGCCTATCATTCCAGAAGTCCTCCAGCAGGGACTATTGCTACATTTTAAATTCCAACTTGCAGGAAATAAAGTGAAAACTAAGGGTTATTTTGATTTGGCATTTCTTTTATTATTAGTAATGTGGAGCATTCTTTAATGTGCTCATGAATATTTTGCAATTCTTCTTTTAAGTACTATTTATAAATACATTTGTATTTAAGTACTTTTAAGTACTATTTTTAACCATTGATCTGTTGAGGAATGGCTATTAGTCATATAGGATTTTCATTTTTATTATATTGGCATGATCTATTAATGAACACTGAATATTTCTCCAGATAACTAAGTTGTTCTTCTTTTATTTTTATTTTTTAAAAAAATCCTTACCTTCCTTCTTAGAATCGACATTGTATATTGGTTCCAAGGCAGAAGAGCAGTAAGGACTAGGCGATGGGGGTTAAGTGACTTGACCAGGGTAACACAGCTAGGAAGAGTCTGAGGCCAAATTTGAACCTAGCTCTTCCCACCGTCAGGCCTGGCTCTCAATTCAATGAACCATCTACCTGTCCCCCTGTTCTTTATTTTATTACGGGGCACTTTGTAATTGATTCTATTTAAGTTTTGTGTCTGTGTATGTGTGCTTTAATAGATTAATCTCCAGATATTTTGTTTATTTTATAATTATTCAGAATGGGAATTCTCTTAGTATTACTTCTTGTATTTTTTTTATTTGGAAATGGTGTTGATTTTTGAAGATTTACTTTGTAGCTTGAAAATAAATTGGCACTATTGTCTCAACTAGTATCTTTGCTGATTCCCTTGGGTTTTCCAAGTAAGTCATCATATATATCGTCAACAAAAAGAATAATTGTATCTATGCTTTATCTATTTTAATGGTTTTAATTTCCTTCCCTAATCTTACTTCTGTTGCTATAATTTCCAGAATTATATAAAATAATAGTGGGGACAGAGATCACCATGGCTTCACTCCCAGATTTATTGGAAAACATTTGTTTATTTGAAACGGATATGATATTCCTTACTAGTTTCGATAGATGTTTTTATGAAATTAAAAAGTGGCTTGTCTGTACCTATATTTTTACAGATTTTTAGCACAAAAATGTTATACTTTGTCCATGACTTTTTACACATTTCTTAAAATGATTATGTGGTTTTGAAGTTTTCATTTTTAATATGACTATATTGTTTTTCTAATGTTTAATCATCTTTGCATCCCTGTATATATCCCACATGGTCACGAAGAATGGTTTCTTAAATAGATCACTAGGTTCTACTTGACAAGATTTTATTTAAAATTTTTTTGTCAATGTTCATTAATGATGTTGGCCTATAGTTTTCCTTTTTTACCTTATCATGCCCTGGTTTTGGCAGAACTATTTTTATCTTATTAGGAATATTACTGATTAGTAATTGATTCTGATAAGTTGAAAAGAGAGACATTTCTGTCAAAAGGGCTCGAGCCAGTTCAGAACACAAAGCAAGAGTTCTGTTGGAAATCCCAGGTAGGGGTTTTTTAACTGCTACTGGGAGCTCTGAGATTCTGAACAGTTTGTTGACTGACTCACTCTCTCTTGGATCTTAGCTAGTCCAAGAAGCAGCATCCTTTCTGAGCTCCCTGGATTTTCCCTGTGACAATTAGGGAATAATAGGGCTTGGAATTCATTGATCATTTGGCTGTGGTTGGAGAGAAGTTGCTGATAGAGAAGAAACCAGATCTTGTTTATCTCTGGGCTCTGTGGGAAAATAAGAGTCAGGGAAGAGCTTCACCTAGGCCTCAACCAACTTGCTCTAGTTGGTCTTTTTGATAATTTTGGAGACAGAGATTTAAGATAAATAAAGTATTTATAAGTTATTGGAAATAGGTTATTTAGATAGAAAATTTGGGTTTTATTTAGCAATAGGAGAAATAGAGTAGCCTGATTTCCAGGAAAAGATAACCCTATGAGGGGGAATCAGTTGGGAGTGGATAAAAGCTTAGTATCCCCTTAGTTTTTTAGGGTTTCCTGTTTATCTTTCACCTTCTTAAATCTTTATAATTTTTATTAAATTAAGACTGATTTTTAACCTGAGTCTCTTATCCATTGAGCTAACCAACAAACAAGGCCTAATACTGTTACCTTGGCTCTTTTATCTAAAGAATCTGACTAAAAAACAACAAGAAGATACAGAGTCTAGAAACTATCTTAATCTCATTAAATGATTCTACCAGAGTTCATTTTTTATCAAATTTTGAAAATAATTTGTGAAATAAGGGTACTAACAGTACTTTAAAAGTTTAATAGAAATTTCCTATATATTATTGAAGACTAGGAACTCTGCCTCCCAAGCTTTACTTTGGTAGCTAAGCCTACTTTTTCCCCCCAAAGAAAAGTGGGTTATTTAAAAATTATGTAGTTTTCTGATAGCTACATTTTTAAATTATTTTCAAAGTATTCTTTTCTTTTGTGTTCTCAGTTATTAGCAGGCAACTATAATGATATATTCTAAATAAGAGAATAATAATAGAATAACTAGAAAAATAATATAAAAGAAATAATAATTTTCTCTTTAATACTTATTTTTGTTGTGATTTCACCTCATTCACTTGCTATTTTATTTATATGATTTTCTGCTTTCATTTTGTACTATTTATTAGTCATTTCTAAAAACCAATTTTTAGTTTTATTTATTTTTTCTATGCTTCTTATTTCTAATTCATCTATTTTCCCTCTACTTTTAAATATTTCCTCTTCTGTGTTATTTTTAAGATAATTTGTTGACTTTCTAAATTTTCTAATTTTTATTCACTTTTAAATCAATATAGAGTTAATTAGATCTTTTCTTTAAGATTGTTGTTTTGTTTATATAGTGACCATATGGTCTTTTAAAGTTAATTATTTGATTCTCTTCTTCTAGATCATCCTTCACTTCTATATATTTTATTTCAAATCTATTGTTCTCCTTCTTTAATGAGACTTGATATCACAGGTTCAAGTTTTTCCATTCTCTCTATAATTTATTTGTGCAAGAAAAAAGTTTTCGAATCATCATTTCTCTTTGGAACTACTCAGGAATTGTGTGTTGTAGTTCCATATTCTCCTCACATTCTACAGAGACTTTTGAATTATCAAGTGTTGGATCATGTTCCTTCATTTTGCAGTATTTATTCATAGATTCCTGAACTCATTTCTTAGATCCAGAGGTCATAATTATCTGTTTTTAATATTTTCCCCACTTATTTATCCATTTGTCTTCAAGTTCTTTGACTTTTCTTCTTTCTGGAATCTTTGGTAATTTAAATATTTCCCCCCTTGTTTTTCCCTGGTCACTTTCTGACTTTATTCCCTCTGATACTGGTTTGCTTGGGGGCTGGATTTCAAAATATCTCAGCCTCCTTCCAAGCTGTACAATTCATAGTTCACCAGCCTATATCTTGGCCACCGATAGCTTTTGAGAAGACAGACCTGGTGACACTCTGATGTTGAACTCTTTCCCTCAGGTTAAGGGGGTATTGTATAATACTACCGCACCCCCATACTCCATTCTATAAATGATGTCTTGATATTCTTCCCTACTCCCTCTAGTCCTCAATTCTCTGGCTTGGCACCAGTAATTTAGAGATCTACTTTGTTGGCACTATATGTTGTGCTCCACAGAAATTCAGGTTTTTCAGCACTGAACAGGTCGAGGTGGGGGAGAGGGGTTTGGGTGTGTCTGGGACAGACCTGAGTGGCTATTGTGCCCCAATCCTAACAAATTTTAGCACTTGAAGGTCTCCTGTATTGTTGGCTGTCGAGGAAAAAACTTCAGAGATCTGAGCAAGGGTCTTGAGAACTCTCAAGAGTGGGAGGGAGGATAGGGCAGTACTGGGTTCGGTTCTGTTTGACCTTTGGGTCTTCTAGTGAGATCTCACTGCAGGTAGTGTGGAGAAAGTTCTGAATAAGTTCAGAGTCAGTAAGAACCAGTTCACGGGTTTTTGTTTTGTTTTGTTTTATTTGTCCTATTTTGGATTGTGCATATCCTAGACCATGGAGATAGCTGAAGTTTCTTTATCTCTGGTACATAACCTTTTTTTTTTTTTTTTTGGTGGGGGGAGGTAAAAGGGATCAGAGAAAGTGTCTTGTTCTCCCTCTTTTGTCCTTTCTCTCGTTGTTGATATGACCCCTTTTTGGCTATATCACAAATTTTAAAGCATAGATACTTAAAAAAATAAAAATAAATATCTGTGCTTTAAAATTTGTGATATAATATATAACACAACAATAACATTGTGTAATAATTTATAACAAATATGTTTATCTCAGAGGAAAAAAAATTATCACATTAGCTATGTTCAAAAGTCTAATTCTTTTTTCTCCTCCTTCCTACCCCTCCCCTCTAACAAACAAGGTAGGTAATATACAGGCTGTCCATATATTATCATATAATATATATTTTCCTGTTCATCATGTGAAACAAGATACATATTGCAGACACTTGAGGAAAAACTGATAAAGGAAATAAACTGAATAGCCTGTTTCAATCTGTATTCAGGCTCCATTTGTTCCTTTTATGTCAGTGGATATCCTTTTTTTATAAGGTCATAAGGCGTCCCTGGTAGTTGTCCTGAATCTTTGCCTTGTGGAAAAAAGTTGTCATTCACAGTTGATCATCATAGATTACTGTTGTTACTGTATACAATGTTCTCCTAGATCTTCTCACTTCACTTTGTATCAGTTCATATAAATCTTTCCATGTTTGCCTTTTTGTGGTTGTGTGCTCATCTCATTTGTCATTTCATAAAGCATAATAGCATTCCACTACAATCATATATCTCAGCTTGTTGAGCCATTTTGCAATTAATGGATATCCCTTCATTTTTCAGTTCTTTACCACCACTAAAAGAGCTGCTAAAAATACTTTAGAACATATCCAGTTTCTTTTTATTTTTCCTTAATCATATTAGGAAATAAAGCAGATCTTCCCAAAGAGTGATTGAGAATAGACACAATTGGAATATTGGCATAGTCACCAAAAGATACGGATTTTTTGTTAGAAAAGAATTTAGTAAATGAAGAGCACCTGGAGACTGAGGAATGGCCATGAACAGTAATGGAGCAGTCTGTGTGTCCAAAAATCTAGTCTGAAGACAGCTCTCTCCAGTCATCCCATTAGCAGCATAAGTAGTGGTTTGGGTTTTCGAGTGCCATGCCCCAAGGCAAGGTCATGCTTCCCTTCATCCTAGTGAAATGCTCCTTTGGGTTCCGCAACTGTTTCTGTTTCTGTTTTTGTACTTTGATAGTGAAGTGATGTTCCCCCTTGTGTTTGCTTATTTCTCATGGACAAAACCCTTCATTACTAGAGAACGTATATTTTATGATGAGAATGTGTAACTATTCTGTTGTATATAATCAGAGAACTGAAAAAAAATTCCTCTGTAAAAGAAAAGTAGTATCATATGGTTCCTTCTGGCATTAAGTCTATGACGATATGATCCTATGATCTTGTTTCCTTCCTTCTGTCTCTTGCATTTCTTCAGGTTCTGCTCTATATCTAGACTATTTCTCATGTTGTTCACTGAAAGTCTTTTCTTGATTTAAGGGCCAGCTTTGGTAGATTTTCCTAATTCACTCAAACAAAAACGGTCCTGGTATCTTCAGGTTATTTATAACTCTGTCCAGAGCTTTCCTTTGCACATCACCTTTTGCTTTGTATCATGCTTTATCTGTGCATCAGTTTTAATTACTCTGTTAGACTGTAAGCTCTTTGAAAATTGACAATGTCATTTTCCACCTTTGGATTACCTAGCATTGGTCACAGTATCCTAGAATTGGTTATTTTTGTTGTTCAGTCAATTCAGTTGATGCCATTTGGGGTTGTCTTTACAAAGATATGGAGGAGTTATCCATTTCACTCTTTAGCTTATTTTTATAGATAAGGAACTAAGGTCAATAGAAATAAGTGACTTGCCTAGGATCACATAACTTGTAGGTGTCTGAGGCCAGATTTAAAGTGAAGAAAATGAGTCTTCCTGACTCCAGATCTGGCACCATTTAGTGGGCCAAAGAAATGGTACATACCGATAAATGTTCAATTGAATTGAATTCTCTATTTTAATTTTCTCGATAAGGAGTATTAGGTCCTAATATAAGTTCTGAGATAGACTGTGAATTGCCCACCATGCCTAGAATTCTTAGAACATTCTGAAATTCACTAAAAGTCTTCAAAAGGAGTGTGTAGCCTTAGAGTTTAAAACAAACATTGGGTAGGTTAGATAAGTTGGTCAAGTGGGAGGAGGTGAGAGGGTCCTACAGGGCATTGCGTCTGTAGACATTATTTAGTGCTAAGTAACCATGACCACAGATTTAACATGCTAGCTCATGCCAGAACAGTCTGAACCACAATGCATGTGGGTTCTGGTTGGTTCCACTCAACTCCACAGAGGATTATCAAATTTGTCACAGCTCCCAGCAATCAGCCTGGGACTCCAGCAACCATGCTCAAGTGCCTAATAAAGTAGCTATAAACACAGATAGTGAGTGAAGAATTCATAATCTTGTATTCATGGGACCCTTTGTCCTACTATAGATATTCATGGTCCTTCCACACTTTCAGGGGTAGATGAGGGACAACACTTAGGAGATTTGGGCAGCCACACTTCATTTCTAGACAGGAAAATTTGGAGGGAAGGCACTGGCATTGGCTAAATATGTGTCCTTTTTACTAATAAGCTCAGCACATTTTGTTATCAACTCCTCAAAGTCAGCAATGTGACATTTATATGTCTCACACAGAACTTGGCACACTCGGAATACCTTCTGAATATTTAATACAGTGAGGCCTTGCCATCCAAGCTGTCCATGATACTTTCCTGTTATAATGAGGCCCTTCTGTTCTTTTCGGTAACTTATACCCCACAGAGGGGGCCCTTCTGATATGCCAGATTTTGTTCTAGTGTAGATTGTGGCCCAGCAAAAGTCCACTCTACTTTAATTATTAGATCCCCTAAATTAGAAGGGTTTCCCACTCTTCTTAGTTCTCCCATTTATTTTCTATTACAGGTTCATAGTTTCCTGCTATAAATATTCACTACGAGATACTGAAGGTACTAGAGATGCCTCAGCTTTACCCAGCCAAATCCTGCCATTTAGATCTCTTGGAATCAATGTCCTCTTGCCAGCAGAGGTCATGTACCTAATAAGGAAACTCAAAAGGTCTTTCAAGCTGCTCCCCTGCTGCTCAGGAGGAAACTCATTCAAAAGCAATGAGTAATGTAACACCCTGTGTGATCTGGGGAAAAGAAATCCTTCCCAGCTTCTGACAATCAGTTTCTGCCCTTAAGTCTGAGGCTTAATTCACCTCTACCATACCCCCCATTTTTTGCAGAATGTTATTAGTGGTCATAAAAATTACCCACTTCCATCTTATATCTAGCCAGGGTATTTAATTAAATGACCTCCCTGAGCCAGGAATTCTGCAGGTTAACTATTTGCGGGAAAGTTATTTCCTTTTATTTGTTCTAAATTTATTGCAGTTTAATACCACTGGGCATCCCTTTGCTCTCATATTCAACACTGTGGCAAATAGGAAGGACTGATCAGCTTTACATGGACCCTTCACTGTCCCGACTCAGTTTTCTTTATATGCATAAACCTCCTCCTAATGTTGGGAGATCATTAATTTATTCATTTTAAAGTGCAGAATCATTCTTTTTTTTTCCCTACCTCATCTGCCAGTTTTATGCTCCCTCCAATCTGCTATTGTGACACCACAGGGCATGAGTCCATTTTTTCCCCCTGACCTACATTATGGAATGGGCACAGCAAGTCTTGGAAATGTATTCACCCCAGTATTTACTCCTCTTGAAAGAGTAGAGAGTCAGTCAGGCATTCAACAAGTATTTATTAAGTTTTCACTACATACCAGACATTGTGCTAAGTTCTGGGATGCAAAGAAAGGCAGGAACATGATCCCTCCTTCCAAGGAGATCACATGGTAATAGGGGAGATAACATCTAAATAACTATGTACCTATTTGATATTTACAAAATAGTAATGTTGGAGGCAGCTAACAGTGCAGTGGATAGAGTTCAATGCCTCAAGTGAGGAAGACTGAGATCAAACCTAGCCCCAAACACTTACCAGCTGTGAGACCCTGGACAAGTAACCTAACTTGTATCAGTTTCCTCATCTATAAATCAAGTATGATAATAGTTTCCACCTTGCAGAGTTGTTGTGAAGATGAAATACAATAATATTGGTAATCGATACATGATCTATAGTCAATGCTAGGGAAATGCTCATTTCCTTCTACCGTTAATCTAGAATTGAAGGAGGAGGAGATCTCCTGAAAAGAGGAATTTGAATTGATTCTTGAAAGATATTGAATTCAAGAGGCGAAAGTTAGAAGGTAGGAAGGATTTCATACCTAGAGGATAGACAGTAAAAAGGCATCAAATCAAGAGATGGAAGGTCTCATGAGAGGAACACAATGTAGACCAAAGTTGTTGAATCATGGAGCATGTGGACATGGGTCCAACGTAAGAAAACTGGAAAGGTAGGAAAGACTCAAAATGTGAAGGTATTTAAATGCCAAACAGAGGCAATTAGGTAATTAGGGGATATTGGAATTATTGTATAGGATCTATGGCAGAAAAAATGAGCCAGGGAGACAAATTTGAAGACTATTATTATAACCTACTTATTAAAAAATAATTATAGCTGCTTTTGTGGTGGCAAAGAACTGGAAACTGAAGGGATGGAAGGGATGTCCACCACTAGGGAATGAATGGCTGAATATGCTGTTGTATATGCTTGTAATGGAATACTATTGTGCCACAAGAAATGACAAACTAGATGATCAGAAAAAAAAAACAAACTTAGAAAAATATATCAAGGGATGAAAAGTGAAGTAAACAGGACTAAGAGAACATTGTACACAGTAACCACAAACATGTATGATGATCAACTACAAATGACTTAATTACTATCAACAAGGCAAAGATCCAGGACAACTCTAAGGACTCATGACCAAAAAGGATATCCACTGCCATAGGAGGAATGGACAGAATCCAAATGCAAATGGAAACATATCATTATTCATTTTATTTCCTCTGTGGATTTTTCTCTAGAGTAAGTAATATATTTTGTTCTGAAACATGATGATCATTGAAACATGTATTATATGATAATATTTATACCATCTATATCATATTACCTGCCTTCTTGGGGAAGGGAGAGAGATGGGGAAAAGGGAGAGAAGATGGATTACAAAATGTCAGAAAAAGACGATTAAAAATTAAAATTTAAAAATTAAATCTAAAAATATAAAAAAAATTCCTAAAGACTATTGCAATTGTCTAAGCATGAGGTTGTGAGGACCCGCCCCGTTGTGGCAGCTATGTCAATGGTGAGAAAACGATCTAAAGCAGTGGTTCCCAAACTTTTTTGGTCTACCGCCCCCTTTCCAAAAAAAATATTACTTGGCCTCCTAGAAATTAATTTTTTAAAAAGTTTAATAGCAATTAATAGGAAAGATAAATGCACCTGTAGCCATCACCACCTCCCTGGATCACTGCAGCACCAACCAGGGGACGGTAGCACCCACTTTGGGAATCACTGATCTAAAGAAACATAGTGAAGGCAGAAATAACAAGATTTAACAAATTGACCATTGACCTGAGAAGAGTTAAGGATAACGCTGAAGGGGCAGACCTAGGTAACTGAGATATTGACCCCTACAGGCATCAGGAAAGTTCAGAGGAGTGGAGATTTGGATGTGGATGTGGCAAGTCTATTTTGGAAATATTGAATTTTAGATACCTCTGGAGCATTTAATTCAAGATATCTAAAGGGTTGTTAGTGATGTGAGTCTAGAATTCAAGTGAAAATGTAGGGAACAATATATAGATCTGGAAATCATCTTCAGAGAAATGATAATTGAACCCATGCCTAAGGATGAAATTGCCAAAGGAGATATGGTAGAGGGAGAAGAAAAAAGAGAAGTGGGCTCAAGAGTCTTGGTGGCCACCTGTGGCTAGATAGCATGAGCTGGGTGAAGTCTTCACATAGAAGATTGAAAAGGAGCAGTGTGGAAGGTAGAAGGAGAACATAATATCACAAAAACCTGGATTTCAGAGAGGAGGGGTTACCCACAGTGTCAAAGTCTATAGAAAGGCAATTGGATTTGGCAAGGAAAAAATTGTTAGTGATGTTTGGATTCTTTGATTGATGTCAGAAACCGATTTTGGTGTAGAAACTAGTGGTAGGAGGTACCTAGTATAGACAACGATAAGCTCCTTAAGAAAAAGGAGCTTAATTATGAAGGTGTTGGAAGATGGGAGAAGTAAGGGATGATATCAAGGTAGGAACAAGTATATTTTGTTTGCATTAAGGATAAGGAAGACCTGGTCATCTTTGTAGGCATGTAGGAATTTGGGGATAAGATTTACTGTTCATATTTTCATGGATAGTTCTAGAAATTAAATATTTTATAGTCTTTGCATTCTGTCAAATAAATTCATTTAATTTAGAATGTGATATGGCACTTATTTTAACTTGCTTCTGAACAGCTACCAAATAGAAAATGACTGTAGGGAAATTAGATATATTAGGTAAATATCACTTTTTAAAGAATGTTCTTGAATAAATTTCCTTTTTCAATGGGAGAAAAAAACAACAATTTTTTTATATAATTTAGAAAATAAACAGATGAAATAGTATGTAGGAAAATTGGATGAGACAGCTCAGTTCAGTTGAAAGAATGATGACCTGCAGTTCAAGTAACTATATTGAAATCTTTGTTCTTCTCCTTAATACCTGTGTGATGTTGTGTAATCCTGGACTTCAGTTTGGTCATCTGCAAAAAGAGAATTTTGTGCTAACTAATCTCTAACTTGCCTTCCAATATTAAACCTATGATCCTAAGATGATGTAGCAGAATACATTTGAATGAGTAAAGAAAAAACAATAGTCCTCTTCTGTTTTGGGTCTTACTAGCATTTCAAATCTCCTTTTCTTTTGTTCCTGCACATAAATAACATTTTGAGGAAGGTAAAAATTTGTGATTTCCTATGTCCTAGTGTCATCTTATTACATGATACTTAAACTGCAAATGTACTTATTAAATAGCTACTATGTCAGAAGCAGTCTCTGCCCTCAAGGAAACAAATTCTTTTTTTTTAAACACTCCTCCTTTCTAACTATTATTTCTAAGACAGAAGAGTGGGAAGGGCTAGGCAATCAGGAGTTAAGGGACTTGCTCAGGGTCACACATTTAGGAAGTTTCAGAGGCCCAATATGAAGTCAGGTCCATGTCTGCTTTTCTAGCCACTGTTCTACCTGGCTGCCCCCAAGGGAGCTTACATTCTAATGAGGGCTAACAACATGTACACAAAAAAGCAAAATACCTCTCTCTCTCTCTCTCTCTCTCTCTCTCTCTCTCTCTCTCTCTCTCTCTCTCTATCTCTCTCTCTATCTCTCTCTCTCTCCATGTGTCTATCTTTCTAGCAATCTGACAGAGGGAAGAAAAGAGGCGGCATTTGATCTAAATTTTGAAGGAAGCAAGGGCTTCCAAATAGTAGAAGTAAGAAAAAGTAACATTCTAGGGGAATCAAAGTGCCAGTACATGTAAACACATCAAAGCCTGAAAAAAATGTGTGCAGAAAACTGCAAATAGGCAAATGTAGTTAGAACATAGATTACATGAAAGAATATTGTAAAGTTTGTCTAAAAGGTAGATTGAAAGCAGAATGTAAAGGGTTTTCAGTGTCAGCGGAATTTGTATTTCATCACTGAGGCAATAGGGAGCCATTATAGCTTCTTGAGCAGAGGAGAGACATAAACAAGCCAATGATTTAGGAATATCAACTTGGTATCTATGTGAAGGCTAGATAGAAGAGAGAAGAAACTGGAACCAAGAAGACCAATTAGAAATCTGCTGTAATAACCCAAGGAAAAGTGATGAGGTTCTTAAGTAAGGTGATGCTTATGTGAGTAGAGTAAAGGAAAAAGCTACAGGCAATGTAATAAAGGTTGTTGATGAGTGAGAAGCCTGAAAAATCAAACACCTGGACATGTACAGAGAGCAAGAATGTTCAGTATCAAATCTCTATAACATAGTAGTTTCTTTTATTAAATTATAGGCAATAATTGAAGGTTTTAGAAGGTCAATTTTTAATCTCTATGTACCAGGGCTGTTGGTGAAGTTAGAATGGTTCACCACCATCCTTGGTTTCATCTCTCATTACCAATCCAGCTCACTCTAGAAGTAACCATCCCCATTCCCTCACCAACCTTCTTGGACAGTGGAACATGAATTTGAAGATAAATAAAAAGGAAGAGGAAGAATATGAAAGTACATAAGGAGAGAGGAAGGGGGACAATAACGAGTCACTTTAATTAATTCAGAAATCAAGGAGTGAAATCGTTGCAGTCAAAAGAAACTAAGCAATAATGTGTCTTTTGGCACGCTCACTCACTATCCTAAGAACACATTTGTAAGTTTGCGTAGGGTCAAAAAATTGCAGTAGCTTAAATTGGACTGCTCTATCTTTGTTGGCTTTTCTCAACAAATCACTACTGAACTTTGCTTTCTTTGGTGATGCCATGTATGGCCTCTCAACTTTAAATGTGGATTCCTGGGCTTTCACTTTCCCAGAGGGCCCTTGGTGCTAATTCTGGCTTATGGAATGGATAAATGCATTGCATAGGAACCTGGGCAAGTTATTTAAGCACTTTGTAATTGAGTGTACTCAGCTGTAAAATGGGGGATATTATCTCAGATATAACCCTCTGGGACCATAAAACGCATTGTACATACGACCTGGATTTGTGTCTCATCTCCCCCAAGTTACCAAGAAGTCTTTCGTCACTGATATCTTGCCTTCTTCCTTTTCTTAATTTCCCAGTTCTTCAATTCTCTGGCCTTCCCTCTCTAATTACATTTATCCTTCTGCAATTGTACTCAAGCTAATTCTCTCCTTTGCCCTCTCCCTTTGAATCTGTCACACTCTACCATATTAACTGTGAGGCATCACCTCCTTGCACTGAAACAGGTAGCAATTGCTTTGGATACCCCTTGAGTTACACCTACAAACATATTGAGCACCATCGTTTAGCAGCAGGTCTCAGCCTTTAATTCTCCCATTCAGAAGCAATAATACCACATTCTGAAGATAAAGGGTTTAATTTTCAAAGCAACTCGCACAACTCCCAGGCTTCTTTTCCGAGGATTTGCATGAAACCTCACGTACAACTTTGAATGTGAGCCTTCAGCAAATCTAGTCTTTAAAAAGGAAATGTTTTGGGCAAATAGACATGGTGATCCACATGTGTATGCTCACCTATTTATGTACATACATATATATTATATAGAAAACTAGACATATATAAATATCTATATCTATAGATCTTCTTCATTCCCCATAAGCTAGCAGAGGAAGAGCATCCGTGCCTTTGTAATGTAAATATTGCTTTAAGGGATAGTTGCTCAGGTTAAAATGAAAGCAGGGATTATTGAAGCCTTCATCTGAGGTTGGACCTGAAACTCTGCTTGAAATTTCAAGCGTTTTTCCTATCTTTATTACTAATGCTTCCATTTCTGACCCCTTCTACTTTTGCAACCTGTGACAAAGCACAGAAAATGTTATTCATTATTTATAACACAGAACTACAAGAATACCCTAAAGGAAACTCCATTTACAGTACTTCCTACCTGGTGGGAAGGAAGGGCAATTCAGAGAGTAAGTCTCAGTGAGAGGCCATGATCTGATTTGCTCCCAAGCCTAATTTCTAATGTAGGGAAATGTAGACAAGAAAAAACATCCAGCTCCGGAGTACTAATGCAGACCTCCTCTATCCTCTGGAGATTGTCTATCTTTCATGCTTTGTCTGAGGTATAAGGTGGTAACTACACGTAGCCTGCAATAAAAACCCTTCATTTAATGAAAACAAAGGGAAAATGTCATCTTTTTTTTTTTGCTTTGTGAGCTCCATCTAACCAAAAAAGTGGGCTTACTGGGCATACGACCTGGCACAAGTTTTGCACTCAGTTTCCTTTTTCATCAGCACTCCCTTGGAAATTGAGTCAAGTGGAAGTGGATACAGCAGTAGTTAAGACTAATGGACATAGGGCAGCTGGAGCCCACATCAGCAATGAACCCCGCAGGCACAATCATGGTATCCTAGATCCTGGATTCTGTCCCATCTTGATGTTGTAAAAACAAGGGCAAAATAATTAGGAAATAAATACAGGTGTGCTGGATTTGTGCAAAATATATGCCACTTGAACCCAGATTATTTGAAAATCTGGGATTATAAACAAATAATTTTAGGGTGATTTTCCCTTTGAAAAAAAAAGATTCCTTAAATTATTAGCTGTCCCAGAGAATGTCAAATATAAATTAATTACTGAGAACACACTGCCTGTCACAGGCTAGAAACTTAAAAAAATTTCCAGCATTCACTTAGCTATTACTAAATGCCAGGCAGTATATTAAACACTTTACAAATATTACTTCATTTGAAAATGTTGGTTGATGGATGGCTATTGGATTCAAAGAGGAATATTTTAAAAATAAGATTAGAAAATATTTTTTTTAAAAAAGCCTGCATTTATGTAATGCTTACTATGGGCCTGGCACTGCAGTAAGCACTTTACAATTATCTCACTGAATCTTCACAACAAATCTAGGAGTTAGACACTATCTATTCTTGTTGTTCAATTCTTTCCATTGTATCCAACTCTTCAAGATGCCATTTAGGGTGTTAATTGTAAAGATATTGGAGTCGTTTGCCATTTCCATCTTGAGTTCATTAAACGGATGAGAAAACTGAGGCAAACAAGGTTCATTGACTTGTCCAGTGTTTGAGGCTATATTTGAATTGAAGATGAGACTTCCTGACTCCAGGCCCAGCACTCTATCTACTCTCCCACTGAGTTGTCCTGTAAGTGCAATATTCATCCCAATTTTACAGAGCAGTAAACTGAGGCAAACAGAAGTTAAAGTCATTTGCTTAAAGAGAGCAAAATGCAGAAATAAGCACATTTACAAAAATATAAAAATTAAGAAAAAAATTTTCACATGTAAACATGTTCCAATTAAGGGGGTTCTATGGACTAATGGATAAATTGCTTGATCTGGAGTCAGGAAGAGCTCATTTCAAATTCTACTGCTGACACTAGATATATGATTACAGATGGGCAAGTCATTTCACTCTTTAAGACTTGTTTTGCCTCACAAAATAACCTGGAAAGACTTAGATGAAGTGACACAAAGTAAAGTGAATAGAACAAAGAGAACATTGTACATAGAAACAACAAAAATATATGATGATTGGCTGTGAAAGACTTAACAAGGCAAGGATCCATGTCAACTTCAAGAGACTCAGGACAAAATAAGGATAACCACCACCATAGATGGAAAAGATGGAGTCCCAATGCAAATTGAAACATACTATTTTTAACTTTATTTTCTCTCTGAATTTTTTTAATGTAAGTTATAAGTGTCTTCTTTCACAAAATGATGAACATAGAAATATTTATTATAAGATAACAAATGTACAACTTTATTATTATCACATTACCTGCACTTTTAGGGATGAGGGCAGAGTGAGAAGGAGGAAAAGAACATGGATCACAAAATATCAAAAATTTATTAAAAATTGCATCAATGTGTCATCTAAAAAATAGGAAAAGTAAACTTAATTACTGTAAAATATCACTTTACTTTTAAAAAATCAGCTTACACGCAACTTTTAGGAAATCTCTCTGAACAAAGTGTGGTATCCTTAGTTGTCTTTCCATTTCATAAGCTGGAGAATTCCAATGCTAATACTGACTATTACTTTCCTGGATCATATTAGGCACTGCTACTAATTATCTGTTTGCATTTCCCTTTATTGGAAATAATAGATTGTTATTTTTTTAAATTGAACTATATTTTCATGCAGAAGACAAACTAAAAATGAAAGACCTTTCTGAGTCTTTCCAAGTTTCAATTCACAAGGGCTACACAGTAGGCACCATGGTCCCCGCAAGTGCATTAAGAAATTAATTATAAAATTAAATATTAAATTCATGATTGATACTTAATTGCAGATAGCTACTTTAAAAATATTTTTCAATAATAATGTAATAAAAGACATTATAGATTCTACCATGTAACAGTTGAATACTGGTAACTCTAACCGTGAAGGAAGAGAGAGTTCAGTAATTATTAGGAATTAACAGGAGGAAAATTAACAGGACCCCTGCCCCAAAAGTAATAAAACTCAGAAAGGACTGTGGTTTTCCTTCCCCTAAGACACATAATACAAAGGTGGTTTCTAGCAAATTAGGACAAAAGAATCTCTTGGAGATTCCAGATCATTTAAATGATCAACCATTCCCAACCCCCAACTCCTTATTGTAATCATTGTGCCAGACACTAGTATGGCAGCTTTCAAGTCAAATACTGAATTTCTCTATTTGCCTACAAAGCCTATATAACCAGGGCCACTGGTTATCAAATAGAATGGTTTCTTTGTTGTTCTGAATTTCCAGAATTGCCTTACTTTTCTCTAATCCACATCCAGATGTTGAAATGAACTACTTCATAACATACATGCACAAGCATGATACAGGGAAATAAACTTCAGGTTTGGAGTAAGAGGATTTGGGTGCAAGTTCTTCCTGGTAATCCCTGTGGGACCATGAACAAGACAGTTAACCTCCCTGGGCCTCGGTTTCCTCATCTGTAAAACAGGAATTGGAAGAGAGATTGTTTTAGACAGCTTCCAAGCTTTTTTGATTTGTTCAATAAGCTGTTTCAAAGTCACTTAACTCTTGCTGGCATATCTTCCTGCTGTTTCATAAACAACAATGTTAGCTACTCCCTCATGTCTAGAGTTAATCCTGTTCTGGGTACTTTATGGTGATAACTAAAACTATCTCCAAGAATCTCAGATACCACCCAGTCCAACCTTCTTAGTTTAAATATGAAGAAACTGAGGCCCAGATAGGTTATATAATTTGACCAAGGTCAGCCAAGTAATTAGTTTCAGAACCCACCCTCACATTTTGGAATTCTTAACTTCCTTCAAGGATCAGCTCAAGTATGATATGTCAAAGTTTGACTTTCTGATCCCACCTCCCTCACCTGCATGCACTCCAGCTTTCTCTGTTGTCTCACACCTCCCAAAGACTCTGTATAAGCTCTCTTTCACACTGGGCTTGAAATCAGAAAGATTCATCTTCATGAATTCAAATCCAGCTTCAGATATTCCCTAGCTATGTGACCCAGAGCAAGACCCTGTTTGCCTCAGTTTCCTTATCTATAAAATGAACTGGAGAAGGAAATGGAAATCATTCCAGTAACTTCACCAAGAAAACTTTAGAGTCACAAAGAACTGAATGCTACTGAACAAGCTAATCCACTTTTCCCCTTGCTCCCCCCCCCACCTCCTCCTCAATAGCATAGAATATAAGTTCTTTGAGAGCTAAGACTAATTTGATTTTTTGTCCCCATATCACCAGTGCCTAGCAAAAGTTAATAGCCGATTCTTTAAGTGATGTTTGTGGAAATTAACTGACTTGAACTAAAAACCTCTTTCTTCCAGGGAAAAAGGACTGTTTTATTGTATGGGGCAGTTAAGTGGCACAATAGATTGAAAGCTAGTCCTGGAGTCAGGAAGACTTGAGTTCAAATCTGTCCTCAGACAGTGATGAACCGTGTGACTCTGGGCAAGTCACTTAACCTTGCTGGCCTCAGTTTCCTCATCTATAGAATGAACTGAAAAAGGAAATAGCAAGCCACTCAAATTCCATAGCCAAGAAAAACTCAAATGGACTCAACAAAAGAAGAAAACAACTGAGCCACAACATAAAAGCCAAAAAATTTTTGTCAGGAGCAAAAGGAGATATAATTCTTTTTTCTTTTCTTTTTTTAACATATAAGATTTAGTATAAGTTTTTTTAAGCCAAAAATAGATAATGATTTTATTATATATTGTATTCACTTGTGAATTCTATTATATTTTATCTTCAGATATCAGAAGAAGGACAGCAATAGGAAATCATTAGACTTTATTGAGTTGGGGTGGGGAGAGGGACAGTATGTGTGACATGACTGGACCTGTCATTTAGGAAAATCATTTCAGGGCCTGATTAGAAGAAGGAATGAAGAGAGACTTGAGGCAGGAAGATTTGTCTGAAAGTCTGAAGACAAGAATCTCAGCATGATGTGGTGAGGGCCTATACTCTAATGGTGGCAGTGAAGGAGAAGAGGGACATATTCAATAGATGGTACAAAGATGGAATTATCAGGCCTTGGCAACAGATTGGAGATAGAGCAATGGTGTGAAAGCTAATGAGGAGTGCAAAATGAATCCTAGGTAATGAGCCTGGGGCTCTGGGTCAATGGTTTTGCCCTCTATAGTAACTGGGAAGTTGGAGGGGGAAAGGGTTTAGAAAGAAAGATAACGAGTTCAATTTTAGAATGTAAAGTTTAAGATATCTATTGGATATCAAGTTTGAGATGTCTGAAAGGTGTCTGGAGATGTGAGATTAGAGGTCAGTACAGAGATTAGGGCAGGAAAGGTAGGCCTAAGAATCATCAGAATTAAGTAGTCTATCTGGAGAAGAGGAGTCAAGAAAGAACTCTGAGGGAGAAGTAGAATTAGAGGATGAAATATGGAGGAAACACCAGCAAAGGAACCTGAGGAGAGGTCACAGAGGTAGGAGAAAATCCAGGCGAGACAAAGGTCCCAAAAAACTAAAGAGGGTCAAGGGGGAGAGAGTGATCAACAGTGTAAAAAGCCGAGAGAAATGAAGAAGAAAAGGACTGAGAAAAGAACATTGGAATTTGGCCACTAAGAGATCATTAGTAACTTCAGAGAAAGCAATTTCAAGTATAGCATTTAGCACTTTCAAATTTGCAAAGCTGTTTATTTATCTTCATATGTGTATTTGTGTGTGTACGTATATTATGTATACTTACATGCAGACAAATATATACTCTATATATACCCACTCACACACATACACATAAATTTAATTTGACCATCACAAAAACTCTGAAATAGATGTTCAGGTCTTATTCTCATTCCCAATGATTATATGATCATTATCGCCACTATTCAAGTCAGGAAACTGAGGCCCCCTTCAAACCTAGATTTCCCTGACTAAAAATCCAACACTATCTACTTTACTGTATTACCTTATTCTAAGGCATAAAAGGTACTTTCTCTACCTACTACTTGTGAGTTAGATGGTATAAACCTTTTTATTCCCATTTTGCATGTTCAGAAAGATAAATTTACTTGCCTATAATTATATAGCTACTTAAGTTAGTTGAGACAGAATCATAAACTTCCTTAGTCCAAGACTAACTTTCAGAATACTATCAAATATTACTTGAATCCTTGTAATGCCAACAGTGAAGGAAGAGAGAGTTTAGTGATTATTAGTAATTAACAAGAGGAAAATTAACAGGACCCCTACCCAGAAAGTAATAAAACTGAGAAAGGAATGTGTTTTGCCCTCCCATGAGACACATAATATAGAAGCAATGTGTAGTAAACCAGGATAGAAGAATCTTGTGAAAGTCATTTAAATGATCTACTCATTTTCTTATAGTACCCATTTCTTGTGATATAGGAATATAGGAAGAAAAGAGAAGGGAAATATAGAGAACAAGCATTTGTTTAGCACCTACTCTGTGCTAGGCATTGTGCCAAGTGATTCATAAATGTTATCTCTTTCAATGCTCACATGAACATTGGGAAGTTGTTATTGTTGTTCACTTGTTTTTCAATTGTATCTGACCCTTCGTCATCCTATTTGAGGTTTTCTTGACTAAGAAATTGTAATGGTTTACCATTTCCTTCTCCAGCTCAATTTTGAGATAAGGAAACTGAGGCAAAGTGGTTAATGACTTCATCAGAGTCATATCCTTGGTAAGCTTCTGAGTAAGTAGCTGACTTTCGGCCTTCCTGGCTCTAAGCTCTATCCACTACATCACCTAGCTGTCTCTAGGATTAAAATAAGAATTAGAGCCAAACTATCGTTTTACTAGTATGGGGAACTCTCTGGTGAGGATATTCCCTCTATGGATACTAGATGGAAGTTTCTCTGCAATTTAGGCTTACCTACCTAGAGCACTAACAGGTTGAGAGACTTGCCCAGAGTTACTCTATATGTGCCAAAGGCAATATTGGCTTCAAATCCTTTTCATTATCCACTCTATCACACTGCCTCTGGGGTGAGGCATGTTAACGTGCCCTCACCTATCACAGTAACCAAATCCAATTTGAATTATAGTTTTCATGCTACAGGTTAGTTTTCACATGTTTGTGTTGAAAAACTAGGAGAATTGGTAGATGTAGAACCAGGTCTACGGTCTGGAGGATATGGGTTCAAATTTGCCCTCCAACATTTCTAGCTGGGTAACTCTGAGAAAGTCACTTAACCACAGTTGCCTAGCCCTTTCTGCTCTTCTGTTTTAGAACTGATACTTAGTAGTAATTCTAAGGCAAAAGGTAAGGATTTTTAAAAAATAGAAAGGAAAAGGCTTATAAGCTCCCTTTTCTAAGTCTAATGAAAGAAACGAACAAAATTTAGAAGAATCTCATTTCTCTTATATTCTAATGAAAGATAAAAATAATTATTTTTAAAAGAATTTGTATGCTTTGAGGAAAAGATCCAATTGGAAGAATCAGATATTTTAATAATAGCAAATTTTCTTTTAAAAAATACTAATCTTAAAAAGTAATCTTTGACATGTATGTTTTTCTGTTAGGTATGACATATTTTAAAGTACATGATATCACTTGTGTCAGCTTCACATGAAGGAAAATACTTTAATTTACTACCTACATGTTCAAGTATATCAGACAATGTTGATTTATTTATGTAAAAAGCAAGATAATAACAAGTGGCACTAGGGAATTATTTCTCTCTTGGCTGGTGCCTTTGAATCATAGACTCTGTTGCCCTGCTCAGCTGTTTACACTGGACAGGGTCCAGGAGAGCATTGCACTGTGGGAGATGCCAGAAAGATACATTGCTATGTAGCAAGTGAAACAAGAGTTATTTTCTATACAAACTCAAGAGGATGACAAAATGATTTGTTTGACAATTGATGGGAGGAATATTCATTTTTTAATTTTCACTTTTAGTCGAGGGCAATTTTTGCTCAAAGATGGCATATTGCTCTTTGAAGAAGGTAAAATGAGTGATGGTTTTTGGATATGACTCATACAG
Source organism: Gracilinanus agilis (assembly GCF_016433145.1). Lineage (NCBI taxonomy): Eukaryota > Metazoa > Chordata > Mammalia > Didelphimorphia > Didelphidae > Gracilinanus > Gracilinanus agilis. The sequence goes on along the minus strand of NC_058132.1, from coordinate 284,143,502 downwards.
CAGCTTTGCTGGCTGCACCACTTGGATGTTAAAGCGCAAATTAGAGATTGCCTTGATTAGTAATAATCATTACTGGCTCAGGCATGAGCACATCAAAATGGGCTGGGGCAGGGGAGAGAGCCCTAAAGGTACAAACCAAGGTAAGTTGGGTTCCTGTAATAAAACTCTATTCTGACTGTCCATTTAGTGCCATCATGCTAGTTAAGACTCCACAGGTAATAAAAACGGCATGTTTTCTGTTTTCTGTGGTGAAAGCAGCAGTATGCTGCCATTCCCAGAACTTGCTCACAGCTTTGACAGCCAGCATCGTTGTTGTTTGGTTTATTAGCTTCCCAGGGCTAATGAGGTTGCCAGGTATTGCAGCTGTGCAGAAGTATAGAGTTTCATTTTACAGGAGTGACTTTTCATGGAATTTTGTGAAAATTTCATAACAGAGAAATTCTTGGCACTTTAAGGTAAGAGCAAAGTTTTCATTCTCCTTGGCAGGATCCCTTCTTGGCAGGGAAGTGCCCAGGAGGCTTTGCCTTTTGGGACTAAAGTCATTCTCAAGTCCAGTCATCTGAAAGGGTACCAATCCTGATTTGTGTTGTAATGGACCTTTTCTTAGTGTCTTTCATTGATTAAGCCATGGAAGGTAAAGAACATTGCAAAATTTCATTCCCTTTTGGGGAGCAGAAAGAACGAAAACCCTATCATTGCATCATGAGGCAAATGTTGAGAGCCAAGTGGGTTGGAGGCATCCTGGAAGAGATTTTGAAAGATGAGTTATAGCATTTGAATATGAGCTATAAAACAATTTAGCCCAGAGTCAAATGAAAAGGCAAGAAGTGTGTTAGGAGGTGATTATCAGTAATTAATATCATAAACACCTAGTGCAAAAAAAAGGCTTCTGGAAAAATAAGGAAGTGTTGTGTGGCATAGAAAAAAGAAAATGATCCTAGGTCCAGTCTCGTATTGTGCTTTGTGGTCTTGAGCAAATCATCAATCTTCTGAGCTTCATTTTCCTCATCTCTAAAATGAGTTGGATTAGTTCATCTCTAAGCTGCCTTTTGGCTCTAATTTTCTGTGCTCTCTGGTCTATCTATATTCATTTCTAGTGGTTATCAAACTATTTTAAAAGTTTTAGAGAGCTGTTAAAAACAACGCTTTTTCTGTATCTCAGGTGCATTTCTAAGATGCTAAGCTTGTTGGTGACAATGACAAAGTCGACATTGTTCTCTCTATGCAAAACCTAACATAGAAATTCACAACTGATTCCAGAAACATATTTTGATACAGGCATCATCTCACAAGATATAAATGCTACTGGATTAACCAAATCCATAGCTCAGAATTTGTGGGTAAATTACTGGTTAAAACTTATTTTTAATGGTAAAGAAACTGAGTTCACATCATGCCACCTATAGAAACCAAAGGTTGATAATACTTTTCATAATGTTCATGGTGGTAGAAGTAGCCCCTGATATTTGGAGAATTGACTTTAGAGGTACTAGCAAACAGAGGAAAAGGAGAGTATCAAGAATAATGAGAGAGAAAAAAAGTAGATGGGGAGAGGAGGAGTACTATTTCTCCCTTCCTACTTCTTTTCAACCAGCCCTAACCTCTACCCTTCCCCCCCCCCCATTCTAATTTTAGCTGAAGAGCCAATGGAATCTGTTCTGAAATTTATCCTAGCGGAAAGAAAATTAGAGTGGGGTAGTTGGAGATGTTCAGAAAAAGTATTAGTACAGACAAAAGAGGCCAGAGAAGATAACAGGAGCAGTGTGATGGAGCTAAAAGATTCTAGCTTGGGTTGAAAAATTTGGGTTTAAGTCTTGACTATGTTACTTTCTATCTCCTTGACTGACTTTATCTTGGCTCAGGCTCATATTACTTGTCTATAAAATAAGGAACTTAGACAAGGGGATCTATAAAATGACTTCTAGCGCCCAAACATTTTATGACCTATAATTACACATGGGGGAAAAGAGAGACAGAGACAGAGAGACAGAGAGAGAATACCAGAGAAAGAGGAGAAAGGAAGGAGAGAGAAAGAAAGAGTAGAGACAGAGAGAAGACAAAGAGGCAGAGAAAGAGAGAGAGTAAGACAGACAGGGCCTGAGACAGACAGAAGAGATGGAGAAAATTATTTCAAAGGAAAATAATATTAATGAATATGAAGAATACCTTTATTCATAGGCTATATGACTGGAAAAAATGGGCAAACATCTCCACAATGTTCTCCAGCTCTAATGACCTTGTGCAAAGGAGACCATAAGAAAAAATTCCCAATTTAGTAGGCTATTCTTTTCTGGTGGTTTATCTTCTCCACATCCCCACTTTCCTCAAACAACAGTTAACAGAGACAGGGAGGAGAAAGGTATTAGAGTGTTCCAAAAAACACAGCACAGAGGCAACTGCCTTCCCTATTTTTACATAATCTTGTCCCTGTCCTGATGCACAGTACTCTAGATAGGCCTGGGAAAAAATATTATAAACCATATCCAGAAAACAATTGACATTTAGCAGGGCCAAAAGGTTTCCTTAAATAATAAACTTGTATCAATGTGAAATGTGGGATTATCTGCAGAACAGATATACCAGTACTTAAAAATCACACTCTCAATCCTTCTGTATTCTCTTGGTAGTGTCTGAGATCAGTATTCTGCCATCTCTTGGTGAGGTGATGAAATCATGAACATCAGAAGCAATGAAGGCATGCTGTCCCCTTCACTGCAGAGGTGTTAGTGACATCATTTACGGAAAGAGAAGAAGCAAAGGGCCCTGAACTAAGCTTTTGGCAAATAGTGAGACTGTCAGTTCTCTTTGGAGTAAAGTAAGCAAAGGAGATTAAATTGGAATTCATATACACCCTAAAGCCAGTATTCATTTGCTTTTCATCCAATTACTTAAAAGTGAGTTTTGATGTTGTTTGTTTCAGCATCCATCTTGGGATTATCACTATCACCACCTCCAACTCCAATAAAGCAATAGTAAGTCAGTTTCTTCCTTTGCTGTTTTAAATCCGTACTTCCAGTAGTGGGATAGGGATACCCTTCCAAATTGGGTGAGAGTGAAGCCTGATCTCAAAAACAAAAATGACTACAACTACAACAAAGAATGAACCAGGATATAAGAAATGATGATAACTTGAAAATCTGTAACAGTTTAAAGTTTAAAGTGCTTTCTTCATTTTGTATCTATTTTTAAGGATGAGGAGATAGATATGGGTTTAGAAAGGTTTGATGACTTATCAAGATTCCAAAGTTAATCCAAACCTGAGTTTAGATATGAATCCAGGGCTCTTCTGGATCCATGCCTAATCCCTTTACAATTATCCTTTTTCCCCCTTTTTGCAACAATGAGAAATCACCAAATGAGTCAGAATCCAATATAGAAACAGCAGAAATGAGCTATTGTATAGGGCTAAAATAAAAGATACTCACATTGGGATTGCATCATAGGAAGATATGCCTAGGTTACTGAGAGAGATTTAGGAAAAATGAAATAGTATAAGGGTGTGCCTAAAAATTGATGAAATATTCAGTGTTCATTACCCATTCACTCAATCCAATTTAATTCTGTTCAATAAATACCTATTAAGTCCCTATTCTATTCGAAGTTCAGTGCTGGGCACTTGAGATACATGGTGAAAAAAAAAACTTAGTCCCTATCCTCTGGTAAGGATTTATGCTTTGTCTTTTGTACTTGTAGAAGACCAAAATTATAGCAATGGATTTAAGTGAGGCAAAATTGCACAAAGTCATCAGCTTCACTCTCTCTTCCAGTCATCCAAGTTCAACATTAAGATGAAGGCAAGATGATTGGTGGTGTCTCAGGATGAAGTGGATGCCCTTGTCTTCTTCTCTGTTTGACCAAATTCTAAGCATTCCACAATACCTGCTTCTGCTGCCTTTGTGACCATTAGAACCAGCTATTCTCATTCACCCTTCACATGCCTGGGTTACTGTAGAAGCCCCACCAACTCATTGTTGGATTTGTGGCCTGTTCAAGTCCCTTAACCTGGTTTAGTTGGCCAGCCTGCCAAGCCAGTTTATCAGGATATGTCCAATGAGCCTATTATTGCTTCTTGAAACCATGGGTAAGAGTTGGGAGGGGCTGGAGGGGGAAGTTGGATACCAGTGGAGAAAAACAGCCCTGAAAAGTCTCAGCAAGCCTTTGTACCAATGGTCTAGTATTCTTTGTATATCTCATACACTCTGCTTCCTCCCTCCCACCCCCACCATCCTCTGATTGCTTCATGGAGTAAGTAGAGCTTAGGCTGAGGACAACTGTCCAGCTGTGGTATGGCAGGAATAATTTTCCGCAAAGAGCAAAAATAGCTCACTCCAGCTTAAGATAATATTACAACTACAGAGGCTACTTTCTTATCCCCACCCTACCATCTCCAAAGCCCAGAACAATAGTGATGGGGCTTCTTCTATTCTTGACTCAATGTAATCTGGTTCCCAAGACCCAACCACAGACCTTTCCTATAGACCTTATAGTTAAATTAGATCATCTGATTAGCAAATTAATCTGATTAAATTAAATCATCTGATTAGTAAATTAATGGGGGGGAAAGGAAAGAGCACCACCAATCTATTAATTCCACTGACAGAGGAAGAATTTTTCTACCTTGTACTACCAAGAATTTTTAAGCTGAGTTCATAATAATTACTGGACACCCTCCGAGAAAATGGGACACTTATGTATTGACGTCAGGCAGGAAAAATATAGATCATCACTCAAACAAAAGCAAATTCCTCCAGCTGAAACATTTGAGACTGGAAAGAGAGAGTTGGACGCTGTTGGACACAGAGAGAGGATAGGGAGATACAGGTGTTACCCTCATAAAGAGTTTCCTTCCCATCTTCTACCATTGAAGGGGGGGATTCAGTGGAAAGCAGGTGTTTGTGGTTCCATGGGGATATTTAGGACTATCAGGAAGTAGCCTCAGGGCTGGTGTATGTCAATTGGTAGTCCAGGAGAAAAGCTTGGGAGTTGGAAGCATAATCACCTGAAAAGAGGCAGCAACTGCTTTCAGAGGATGTTTTGGAAGTACAAACTCAGGAGACAGGAGCTCACCAGCAGTGGCCCAGAGGCCCAGCCTAGTTTACCAAGCAAGGAGAAGCCTGTGAGGGTATTAATCACTTTTTTCTGAATTCCTATCCACCCCTGAGAGAAAGAAAGGGGAAGAGAATCATTTCCCTTCCCCTCTTAGGGGAGAAGAAAAGGGTAAACAGGGGTTATCATCACCCCATTAAAGAAGTCAGAGCAGCTGAGCTATGCTGGGTGGTCAAAAAGCAGCTACAGGCAGGAGTTCCGAGAATTCAATGCCAGCAGCAGTTAGAGAAAGAAAGGTCTGGACTTTTAGGTTGATGTTATAGGCTAACCTACTCCTTTGGTTACAAAGCTAATTGTCTTAGAAGAAAAAAGACAAAGCCAAGTGTTTAGACCTCTTCATGGCAAAACAGTGTGGGTACAGATTCTTGTATTTCTATCTGGATTTCCTTATATCTCTTTTCCCTGAGTTCATCTTGTGTAATGGACTGTCCTATGAGTTGCCCGGGATACTGATCATAGAAAACACTGAAAGGTTAGAGTGATGTTGAATATGGGGAAAAGAGCTCTCTGCATTTGACAGTCTTTTCTGAGCCTTTTCCTTTTTTCTAACATTGATGTCAAAGTTAACAATCACTTTTCAAGCTCTTACTATGAGTCAGTCAGTGGGCTAGGCAATGAAAGCAGTCACTATCTTCAAAGGGATTAGGACCCTGGCAGTCAGAGATTATGAGACACTAATTAGAAATCCAAGAATATGGTGTAAACAAATACACAGGGACAGAAAAAGGCTAGCTGAAATGAGTAAACAGTTAAGGGCTCCATTTGATTAGAACACTATAGATGAAAGAGTAGTATAAAATAAATGTGGACCAATCACTGCCACCATATTGTAGAGTTAGGGCTCTGAACCTTTTCTGTGCCACCAACCTCTCTGACTGTCTGGTTAAGTCTATATACCCCTTCTAAAAGTAATCTTTTCTTTACAACATTCATAATTGAAGGAGATGCCAAATTTCATTTGAAGGTTATTAAAAATAAAGATGTCATTTTTTCCCCATCCAAATTCACAGACCCTTTGAAACCAATTCACAGACTTCTTGAGGGTCTAGATTAAGAATCTCTGTGCCAAAGCTTTGAATGTGAAGGCCCATGCAGTCTATACAGATGTGCCTAATATAAGCAGTGATCAGGAAGGAAAGGCTCATGTGGAGTTCCTCAATGGTGTTCCTGGTCTCTGAGAAATCAGGAAGTGAGCATGAAATCATGAGAACAAGGAACACAAGTTTCAGGTACTGAGGCAAATATGTCTAATAAAAGGTTAAGAAGAAAAATGAAGCACTGCAGATGGCAAGAAATTTCTGGATAGAGGAAAGAATAGATATTGCAAATGTCAATTCCTGAAAATTTGGTCTAAGGCCAGTTGTGGTCTTAGAGGAGAGTCATTTTTGTGAAAACATGTAAGACAAAATGATTAAAGTAGACAACCTTTAAGGTCCCTCCAAGTTCTAGTGCTATTATTTGACCAAGAATGTAAAACCTTTAGTATATTTTAATTTCAAATTTAACTTTGAGAATATCTCTGCTTCTCTAAATTCCCCCATTGCTCTAAATTTTTGTCCTTTTTTTTTAACTCCCCATATCTGACCAAATTAGAATTTCTAGCAATTAGAAGGAAATAAAAGATTGGTGTTGTAGATACAGTGTCAATTTTGGAGTCTGGAAGACTCATCCTATTGAGTTCAAATGTAGTCTCTTAGCTTTGTGACCCTGGACAAAGCACTTAATCCTGTTTGCCTCAGTTTCTAATTTATAAAATGACCTGGAGAAGAAAATTTATTGTAAACTAACCTATTTTTATAGATGAAAACCATTCAGGCTAGAGAAATAAAATAAATTGTACGAAGTCACACAGCTAGTTACAATCAGAGCCAATACTAAAACACCTGATTCCCAGGGCAGGTCTCTTTCTACTATCCCACATTATCCATCATTGGGTGGAATGGCAAATTGCTGTGGAAAAAGCACAGGGAAGTACATTCTCTTATTTCTTCTTTGGGGCCAAACGTGTTCATTATAACTTTTTAGTCCTGCTTCCTTTGTGGTGCTAGTGTTGTTCTTTCCATTTATATTGGTATAGCTATTTTGTGTATTGTTGTACTCGGCTCTTTTTCAAATCTATGCTATATTCAGTTTATTAGTTTTCTCTTCTAACTTTAATTTTTAGTTTTTGACTCTTAGAAAAGGCAGATGGAATATCAAGCAAGCTAAATCTAGTAGTAATGGGTAAGGGGCCAAAGAGGTTTTTGTTATAAAAATTAAATATAATTGGAACGTCACACAAGTGGGTAGAATACTAAACCTATTGCCATGAAAATATGAGTTCAAAGTCATTTAATCTCTGCTTCAGTTTCCTTACTAGTTAAATGAGGAGGAAAATAATACCTACCTTCCATGTTTGTTGCAAGGATAAACTAAGATAAAATATGTAAAGTTCTTGGCTAAATTTAAAAGACTATGAATTATAACTATTACCATTCAGAAATTAAGTCTGAAAAAGGCACAAAATTTTCTGATTAGGGAAAAATAGACTCTTGGTCTTTCAAGCTGATAAGTATAGGGAATATGGGACCACAATAATTATCTTTTCTGTTTCAGTTTTTGTTACAGAAAAGCAGATGATTTAATAGTGCCAAAGAGTGTGGGCAGGTGGAGATAATATTAAAAAATCTGGAATAATGAGTCTTGAAGTCTATAAGTAACAACTCTTGTCAAGGCCACAGGGCAAGCTCCCTCATCTTTTTGGTATTTACTAAGGACAGCGCCTGCTCTGTATTTGCATACATTCTCTTAATGTCTGAAGCCTCCCCTTTTCTTTGGTTTGGCACTTGCTTTTAGACATTTTTAAATAGTTTATTTAATTTTCATTACTTCAGCAGTCACCTTAGATTGTTTAGGTTTTGGTTCTGGATTACTCTTTGCAGACTTTGCTTATTTAGCCAGTTAGGGCTTGAGCTTATTGATGGGTTCTGACCCCCAAAAGAAAAAGATACAGGAATGTGTAAAGCTCGGAATTCATAAAGGTTGCTAGAGGGACCAAAGGAAGAGAGATGTAAGATGAATCTAGGTCTTTAATTAGAATTATCACTTATAAAATAAGACTCATGTCATAGTTATAAAGGAAAGTATAGGATGTCTGTGTGTTTAATTCCAAACATCTAACAATTTAAAAATTCCTGGGATTCAATACTAAGACAATTTGATGAGACCAAAGGAGTGATAGTAAATGCAAGAGCAATTCTTTATTAGGGGAAATCCATGATTAGGCAAAGATTTTTAAAAATTGTTATATCTGTGGTAGAGGAGAGGCATTGGCAGATCTGAAAACCTACCTGAAAGGTTTTAAAACCTAAGCTGCATTGAAACCCAGAGATCAAGTAGAATATTCAGTGAAGCTGTTAATGCCATTGAATTAAGGATGACTTAGTTCTACACATCCCTGATGAAAAAGTTTCAAATTCAGTAATAATCGGGGGCAGCTGGGTAGCTCAGTGGATTGAGAGTCAGGCCTAGAGACAGAAGGTCCTAGGTTCAAATCTGACCTCAGACACTTCTCAGTTGTGTGACCCTGGGCAAGTCACTTAACCCCCATTGCCCCCCTTACCACTCTTCCACCTATGAGCCAATACACAGAAGTTAAGGGTTTAAAAAAATTCAGTAATAATCAATAATTCAGATTGGTGAAAAAGATAATTATATATAGGCATTTGTTATTTTAATCCTATTCTCAATCTGTATATCAAATTATAGACCATAATGCTTACAATGTCATTATGTGGGAAAGTATGTTTTTTTTTTCATATCTTGATTAACTCTATTTATAGAAAGTCTGGGTGTTCAGCTCATAAATCACAAGTACGGTACTTCCAGGGATCTGATGACAATGTATCTGAACTGCTAGCAAAGAACGGATGAGAAAGTAAGCACAATCCTAGCTTTATCCCTGAGCAAACCCAAACCCAGAAAATCATGGCATTAATCTCAGTTACTATTCAGTTATTATTCAGTTATTATTCAATCACTGAATAGCTAGAGAAGATGACAGTCCGACTTTCTTCGTGCTCTCTTGTTAAAAAAAAAAACCCTCTGGTAAATTTAAAGTTTAAACTGCACCCAGTTCTATTTAGTTAACTAAGGTTGTGGAAACTCCCCTGCAAATTTGCTAATGTGCTGGTTATCATTCTACCACCCTCATCCTTATTAGGGTTTCCTGATTCATTTTTAGGGACTTCCTTATTTTTTCTAATTGTCCATGTTCCCATACTACTTCAACCCACTGGTGATGTGTCAGCTGCTAAGCAGACCCTTTGCCTAAAAGCCTTAAGTAAATCCAGGCCATCAGAGGCACTGAGCCTTGGACTAAGAGTATGTTGCTCACTGCTCACCCTGATTTCCACTACTGTGATGAGCATACTGTGCTATGAGACTTTGGCAGGGAGGGAGGCTACATGCAACTCTATCCTTGATTAAACTGTCATTCATCTGCCTATTCTACATTATAGTTGACTATGATTATCAAACTTTTCAAACCTATTCTAATATTATGTTCCTTTCACCTGAACTCTCCCAAAAAGTTACATGATACCAATGTTCTTTTTTTCAAGGATCAGCTATGAATAATAATTAGAAAACGATCCCCCTCCAATCTATATCTACCTGTTTGATAGTATTTGCTTTTGGATGTTCAATAAGATAACAATAATAGCACTTTAAGATTTATATATGTCTTTAAATTGACGCTTTGAGGATAAGCACAGAATAGGTAACTAAATACATTTTCCAGGAAATTAAAGATTTGATTCAATATGAACAGTAACATAAAAGAAAATAAATGCCTCAAACAAATCAATGGGTATAATAGTAGTTAAGGGTTGGTTTCAGAAGATATGGTCTCAAGTCATACCTCTCTCTCACATGTCTAGCCATGTACTTTCCAAGTTTCAATTTATTATTCTGAAAAAGGGAAGACTTAGATTATGTGATTTCTAAGGTCCCTTCCAACTCAAATAGGCCAAATAGATATGTGAATCTTTGCATTTATTGTCTCTATTTCATAAAGGGGAAAACTTTACTGAAAAAGTCTGTTCTTTTTTATTATTAAAAATTATTTAATTGAAATATATTTTGTATCATTTTTATTCTCTAATATGTGTCTTCCTATGCCCCTCTAGTGAGCTGTGCCTGCAAAAGAAAGAATAAAAAAAGAAAAGTGGAATAGTGGTAGGCTAGAGTCACTTCCTTTAAACTTGGGAAATCCAATAGATAAGCTCTCATTGTGAGCATTTATCTTTTAAAATTTGTCAAACGTAAACAAAAATTAAATCTTAATATATTGTTTTGTTGATTGCCTAGAGCAGTGATTGGCAAACTATGGCCCACAGGCCAGATGCAGCCCCCTGAAATGTTCTATCCAGCCACGCACCATTATTCCTAATCTGGCAAATACAAGGAGTAGGATACAATACCACGAAACTTCAAAAGAGTTGCCTTAGAAACAGACTGACAGATGAGCATTTCCTTTCCTTTGGACCCCTCTTTAAAAAGGTTGCCCATCACTGGCCTAGACTTAAGGAAGTGAGGAAGAAAAACTTGATAATGCAAATTAAATGTAAAAGTGTGTCAACATACTCTATTTTTTCTTCAGAAAACAAGTTGTTAGATATCTACTAGCATATCCTGGCTTAGGAAAGGAAGGAAGGCTCAGTTTAGCAAAAATGACTGACAGATGTGCAAAGTCCATTATTAAATGCAGAAATATAGTGTGCAAAATTTATAGCTTCCTCTCCAATGAAATGAGGGAGGTGTTCTTTTATACCTTTTTTTTTTGTTCCAAGCTCAACAACTATAATTTTGTAGCAGTGTTTTTTTCAATATTTGGTCATTCCTATTTATATTATTTTACTTATTGTGTGAATTGTTCTTTTGTTTCTGCTTAGTTCACTTTGAGTCAATTCATATGTCTTGCCATGTTTTCTATCCTTTTATCTTTTCTAACAATGAAGTAATAGTCCATCATAACCATGTATTACAATGTATGTATACATATTTTGTATCCATTTTGCCCATAAAGTATTGCTATAAATATTTTGGTTATATATGGGTCTTTTCTTTCTATTTGTAATCACCTTTGAGTGTCTAGCAATGAGATCTCTGGAAGGGTATAAATATTCTCACGACTAATTTTCACAGTTCAAAATTGTTGTCCAGAATAATTGGACTAATCCAATTCAATTGCAAAATTCAAAATTTTGCAAACAGTACATTAGTGTGCCTATACCTGGAATCTCTAAATTTTACTATTTCTTTTGTCATTTTTTACAGCTTCTAAATAAGGCAACACCAGAGAGTTGTGGTGATTTGCAATCCTTTTCTTATTTCTAATTCACAACAATCTTTAAAATGGTTAATTTTTCTTTTGAGAATTTTCATTTATATCTTTTTCACCCTATATCCACTGTACTATCTCTTTTGGTCTTCCATTTTTCTTAGTTCATTATACATCTTGGCTTTTAGGTACTTATCAGAGATATTTGATGCAATCAACTTCTCGACTTTTTATCCCAACTTATTGATTTTGTTTAGTGTGAAATCTTTTTGATTTCATGTTATTAAAATAATCTATTTTATCTTCTATTTCCTTCTCTGATACCTTATATTGTCATGGAGGTGAACATATGTTCTTGAAGACTATCATTCTTGAAAGGTTTTAAATATGAGTCCTGCTAAAAACTACTCTTTCAGAAGCAGCCTGTGCTAAGAACAAAGAGGCTCATTTCTACTTGGGAATTATTGTTGTTACTATTATTAATTACTAATTATCTTGGCAATACATGAAAGAAAACAAAATAGAAAATGGCTTATAATCTGGTGCAGTCCTGTTCAACTACTTTTGAGTGTCAAGAAAGAGGAAAGAGGATACTAAGAATCAGAGTGTTTGTACCAGCTGAGAGCTTTAACTTGACAACTGGTCTTCTAAATGTGAGAACTTTGGTTAATGACCAATGAGTTGAAAATACTCCTGGAGGAACCAAATTATATTAATCAGGATATTCTTGGTATAGATGAAAACACAAGAAAGAAAGAAGTTGCAGTTGAATGGAAGAATGTATCAGAGCTATTCTTTGAAGAGGCCAAAGGGATAGCAAAAGACCAAATCTTGTTAATAAGGAAATAATGACATTAATATCTACCAAACTATATGTCTACTTTCCCACCTACATACAACTTTTATCTGAGTTATCTATAGATAAATCAAGAGCATCCTCTGTGAAGTTATTAGTAGAGAATAAGGAGATTTTTTTTAAAAAGCAATATTCAGTAAAGTCCCACATCTTTGTTTCACAATTGATTGTAAGATGTAGAGACTACGTAGAGACTATATTGTACTTATCTGTTGATTATGAGAAAATCTTTGATTTGATAGGCTTAATGATTCATTTCTTTCTTAGTTTCCTTCCATGTCAAGCCCACTAATTTTCTGGCAGTACTCTGAAATATTGATGTAATTAAATCCCATAAGCTTCCTTATCATTTTTGAACCCTTACTGTCCATCTTAGAATCAATATTCTGTATTGATTACAAGGGAGAAGGATGGTAAGGGCTAGGCAGTAGAGGTTAAATGACTTACTCAGGGTCACATAGCTAGGAAGGTTCTGAATCCACATTTGAACCCAGGATCTCCCAACTCTAGACCTGACTCTCAATCCACTGAGCCACCTATGATCCCATTCATTATCATTTCAATGCAGATGACTCAGAGTTCTGTCTTTACAGCCCTAATTTCTCTCTCCTGAGCTCTCAGTTCCACACTGGTGCTGCTCATTGGAATTTCAAAAATAATTATTTATTTGCATTTCAAATTCAACATGTCTAAAACAGAGTTCATCATCTTTTCCCAAAAACTGGCTCATTTTTCAAACTTCCCTATTACTTTTTTACTGCTGAGAATATAAACATCTTTTCAGTCATCCAGGTGCACCATTTTAGTGCAGCCTCCTTCAATCTTACACATTCTAGATATCCAATCCATGGCCAGACCTGTTCATTTCTACATCCATAACATTTCTCAAATGCATTCCCTTCTTCTTCTCACAAAACCACTACCCTTTTTCAGACCATCATAAATCTGGAATGTTGCAAAGGCTTCCTAGTTAACCTCGCTACCTCTTCTATCCCCATTCTGTTTTAGTCCTCTGAGCAGTCACAGCAATGCTTTTCCTAAAGCATGTATAACCATATAAATGCCCCCTACTCAATAAACTCCAATGATTCCCAGTTACTTCCATGGTCAAATATAAATTCCTCTGTCATTAAAGTCTCCACAGTATGTCCCAATCCAACATTTCCATGGGATACACTTTTACTCTGTCTTTATACTATTCTAGTCTTATTCTCCTACTTGCTCTTGTGCTCAATATATTATCTCCCATTTTTGTGTCTTTACACTGAATCTCCTATTCCTAGAACACTTCACTTTTTCCTCTCCTGCTCCTAGAAACCCTCATTTCTTTCAAGACTCAACCCAATATACTGCCTTCCTCATAAGACCTTTTCCTGATCCCCTGTCTTCCTGGCTGCTAGTGCCTTCCTCTCCAAAATTACTTTGTACATACTTTTAGATGGTTATGTATACATATATGTGTACTTAAATATGCATATATACATGATTCTCTTACTTAAAATATAAGCTCCTTGAGGGTGTGTACTATTTTTTTTTTACTTTTTAAAAATATTCTCACAACTGTACATTTCCTAAGAGTAGACATTTAAACATGTTTACCTAATTGATTGAATAAGTCATCTCCCATCCAAATATAAATTATTTAATTCTTTGAAATAATCATATTTAACATTCCCTTGATTGTGAATATAGATAGGGTATAAGACAGGAAAGTGTTTGTCACTCTGATGGAGGAAATTTAGCAGAGTCCAATGTGAAAAATATGTCTTTCTGGTTTATGAATTCTCTCAGGATCACCTATTTGAGGATGACATTGTTCTCATATCATCAAATCATGAAACATTGTAGTGCCTATTGGAAAAGGCCTACAGGCTAACAACCCAAAATAGTTTGACTTGACTATCCAGAAAAAAAAAAGAGACTAAATGAAAGGAACTGTCAACTTTGAATTTCTTTAATGCAGTACCTACAGGAATGATAACTTGACAATAACTTAGCAATTCAATAACTATCAAATGAGTACTAGACATTCTTCTAGAAGATAGGACAACAAAAACAGAAAAGAAAAATTCCTCACCCTCAGTGAATCTACATTCTAATGGAAGAAAACAAAACATACACATTTAAGTAAATGCAAATAATTTATAAAATCACTTCAATAGGGTTTTTGAAGGGGAAGCCCAGATAGTGAGAACAGGAAAAACTTTTCCTAAGACCCTATAAAAATAAAAATTAAAGCCATATTACTCAAAAAATTTTCTAAAAATGAATGTCTAAAATTTCTGATCATCTAAAGTCATGATTAAGAGGATTTCTATCAAGATATTATTTTGTGATTGTGTTCTGCCACAGGATCATCTCCTGGAGGAAGTCATGAGCAACTTATTTTGTTTTTTTCAGTCTGCCTAACTAGACAGAAAATCAGAAAACATTGCAGTCAATAACCCTCTGTCTTCAGAATGTCAGAAGGACCTAGAGGTCTCCCGAGATCTAATTTTAATGCTTTCATATTTGAAGATCTTTCTGTCCTCTAGTCTTTAGCCCATGGAATTAGCAGCCATTTGATGAATGAACAATCATTCACATAAATGATATATAAATAGGACAGAAATGTCTATTGGTACTTTGTTACCCCATTCATTATTTGAGAGATTAGTCTCTGGGAAATCTTTTGGAGGTGTTCTGTTAACATTGGAAATGTTTCCATGTTAATGAAGAGTGAGATCCATTCCCATGAAAAGTTTTCTTTTATGACATGAAAAGTTCTCTTTTATTATCTGTGACACCAGGGATCGTGAGAGGCCTAGGATTCTGATCTTAAATCCTTTCTCAGGCATGAGAACAAACATAATAAGGAAGTCCCCTCACAGATACTTCTGGAAATTAAGAATGGCTATGCAGGAAGGTATATCCCATGATAATCTTCCTTTAAATTGAAATTATCCTGGTTACTCTGAGTCTGTTACCCTTGTGTTCCTAGATGAAAATTTTAAAGAAATTCCTTTCCAATATCCTCTCAGTGTTTTTCTCTCCAAAAGTCCCTTCAAGTTGCTATTCCTTACGGTAAGAGTCAATGAAACAGAATGCTTGGAGAATGGAGCATTCTAGCTAATTGAATTTCCTGGTGAATTTGCTGTTAACCAGAAAACATTTATTGTTGCAACCTTTGCTTTTGGCAATTATTTGAAAACCTGTAAGTCCATCTTCTGACTTACTAAGCCCAAATTGTTAACTATAACAGAAAATGTCTTTGATTAAAAGCCTTTTCTTTATATCTGGGTGATTATTCTGAACAGGAATTAAAACTTTGTGGCAAACTATAAACAAAGAAGTAAGAAATTAAAATAAATCTTTATCAAGTCCATTATGCATTCAGGAAGATTTTTCTTTTTTTCCCTAAAGTAAATGTCTCTGATGTCATCATATTTGTCATTTTTTGTTTTCTTCCATATATATATATGATAAAAGAAAGATTCTTAGTAATTGATTTTTCACCCCCTATCCCCCCAGCCACAAGGCCTGTAATATGGAATTTCATTGCTAGAGGGAAGTCCAGCTGAGGAAAAGCCCTCAACTAAAGAAGTTCAGTAACTATTCTGTAGCACAAAGACTGAGAGAGTTAACTAGACCACTCTAAGATACATCCCTATGGTCATGCAACTAACAAGTTAGAAATAAGATTTGAATCTAAATCTCCTTGAGTTTCTAAGCCTAGCTTTCTATTCATTACTATATGTTGCCTCTCCAATTTGTATCTTACTGTATTATATTTCTAACTTTGGATCAGATTTAAATCCAACTCTCTAGTAGAAAAGTAATTATTGGACCAACTAGTCATGACTAACAGTTCTGAGTATAGCAGGATCTAGAGCCTGGGAAGTTCAGAACCAAACTAGGGACTTCTAGGAAGCTCTATGAAGATCGTGGCAATGAACCCCTTCACAATGCAAGGAGCATCTTGGAGAATACAAAAAAGGAAGCTCACTGGTACTAGAACTAAGGTCTTCATTCTGGTAGAATTTTAGCTCCTTCAGTACATGTTTTCCTTTTTTTTAATATTTGTCTTGATATTTCAAGTTTCTAGCACAGTGTGTCACATATATCAGGTACTTAATAAGTAATAAGTGCTTGTCAAATTAAATTATTATTTTGAACAGTGAAGATCCCAGGAAGCCAACAGCCGATGATAACAGAAGTCTAAATAAATAGCGAAATGCTCCAGATCAACATATTTCGTAATGGTAATGAGCAAAAGAGCATTTTTATCAGAATTTTTAAAGTTCAATTATAATAGAAGAAATCACATTCCCCACTGAAATATTCTGATTAGAATAGTCAAATCTGACCTCTCGGCAGAAGAGGTGGGGAATGCATATAGAAAGAACTGTCTGACACATGAATGAGAGTAGCCTCCAAAGGAAATCTAACAACCTCCCTGCTTAGTATTATCAATTAAATCTATAGATTATTGACCTTATTAAAGGTATCAACTCTACTTCTGAATAAAGCTATTCATATAGGATTAGCTATAAGACTTTGGATGGTTAGTCTAGTTGTGTAGATTGAGTCAACTATGGGAGCAGTGACATTTACAACTTCATTTCTCTAGTGTGGACAGATCCACTAGGTATCAATATGTTGAACCAATTAATGTATATGTCTCCAAATATCATTTAGGTTTTAATATTGTGTGGTTTCTGTTTTATTCTTTAAATTTTACACTTAAATTAAGGTACATGTACTATTTATTCATTGAAATACTAAATACAATAAACTCATTTCCCTGAGGTTTGTGCTTTAAAATTTCAGAAAGAAACTTATTTACCTGGGAATTGAAAAGTATTGTTAATTCATTGCTATGTTGCTTCTCTGTGCTCTAGTGAAAATAAAATTGCCTCTTAAGTCAGAAGATCTAGTTTCAAATTCTCCATGATGTTCAAAACTTGTGTGACTTTAGGCAAGTCACTTAGATTTTCAATACATCAATCTCCTCATTTGTAAAATGGAAAGGTTGAACTAGGTGGCCTCTGATGTCCCTTCAGTCCTAAATATATGACCCTAGGATCTGTATGTCTATGACATTCAGAAACAGCTAAGCTTGCCCATGTACATTCATTGGGCAAGAATTTACAGAGAACTCACTGAATGAATGCACTGTTAGCATTGTCACTGGGAAGAGACAATTAGACAAGAGTGGGTACCTGCCTTTTTGGAATTTATCTAAGTCTAATATCTAGTAGAAGCCAAAACAAGATAGCTTTCAGGTATCAGATCCCAAAGCTGGGAAGTTCCTGAAATAACCAGTTTGTATAGCCTCTGCTTTTGGATAAGTCCTTATTTAATAATCTTTAACAACTGTCACAGTGAGGGGTAGCTAAGTTGCTCATTGGGCAGAGTGACATGCTTCCTCGTTGTGTGACCCTGGGGAAGCAACTTAATTCTGAAAGCCTAGCACTTACCACTCTTCTAACTTAGAATAAATATTTCTTATCAAAAGTCCCTTCAAAGACAGAAGATAAAAGTTTAAAAAAAGAAGCATTGTAATAACCATCTTAGCTTTTTGTGTTTATTTAAATCATTTAGCTTATCTTTCGTTAGAATTTTATATGTTTTTGGAAGTCTCAGTACATTTAATTATTTTTAATGACATGATTCATGTTTTCACTTTCCCCTTCACCGCCCCCCCCCAATGCTCAAACTCCCCCATAGCCAACGGGCATTTCCACTGGTTTTAACATGTGCCATCAATCAAGGCTTATTTACGTATTATTGATAGTTGCTTTGGTGTGGTCATTTTGAGTCTATATCCCTAATCATGTCTGCATCAACCCATGTGTTCAAGCAGTTGTTTTTCTTCTGTGTTTCCACTCCTGGAGTTCTTCCTCTGAATGTGGGTAGCATTCTTTTCCATAAATCCCTCAAAATTGTCCTGGGTCATTGCATTGCTGCTAGTACAGAAGTCCATTACATTCTATTTTACCACAATGTATCAGTCTCTGTGTACAATGTTCTTCTGGCTCTACTCCTTTCATTCTGCATCAATTTCTGGAGGTCTTTCCAGTTCACATGGAATTCCTCCAGTTTATTATTCCTTTGAGCACAATAGTATTACATCACCAGCATATACTACAATTTGTTCAACCATTCCCCAACTGAAGGGCATACCCTCATTTCCAGTTTTTTGCCACCACAAAAAGCACGGCTATAAATATTTTTGTACAAGTCTTTTTATTTATGATCTCTTTGGGGTACAAACCCAGCAATTCTATGGCTGGATCAAAGGGCAGGCAGTCTTTTAGAGCTCTTTGGGCTTAGTTCCAAATTGTCATCCAGAATGGTTGTTTGCAGTGTTTCTATGCCCTATTACATGGTCAATCTTTGTGAATGTACCATGTGCAGCTGAAAAGAAGTTGTATTCCTTTTTATCTCTATTTATTTTTCTCCACATATCTACTAAATCTAATTTTTCTAGGATGTCATTCACCTCTCATCTCTTTCTTATTTATTTTTTGGTTTGATTTCTCTAGATCTGAAAGAGGAATATTTAGATCTCCCACTAATATAGTTTTACTATCTATTTCCTTCTTGAGCACTGCCAGTTTCTCCTTTAGGAATTTGAATGTTATACCATTTGGTGCATACATGTTGAGTACTGTTATTTCTTAGTTGTCTATACTGCCTTTTATCAGGATGTAATTACCTTCCCTGTCTCTTTTAATCAGATCTATTTTTACTTTGGCTTTGTCAGAAATCATGATCGCCACTCCTGCCTTCTTTTTCTCAGTTGAAGCCCAAAAGATTTTTCTCTAGCCATTGACCTTAAACCTGTGTATGTCCACCCATCTCATATGTGTTTCTTGTAGACAGCATATGGTAGGATTTTGGTTTCTAATCCACTCTACTATTTGCTTCCGTTTTATGGGCGAGTTCATCCCAGTCACATTCAGAGTTAAAATTATCAGTTGTGTATTCCCCAATATTTTGTTATCCTCTCCTAGTTCTACCCCTTCTTACGCTATTTCCTTTTAAACCAGTGGTTTCTTTTAAACCAGTCCCCCTTGTCCCCTCCCTTCATTTACTTTCCCTTCCACCCCTCCCCTATTATTGCTTTCTTTTTATTTTTAAGGCCTAGTGAATAGCTACTCTTCCCTCTCAGAGTTAATTCTCTTAGAATAAGGTTTAAATATTACCTTTTAATGCTTTCTTCCTCCTCTTCTTATAATAGTATTCATCCCCTCCCCTTCCCATGCCCTCTTAGTGTATTATAGGATATCCTATTTTTCTTAATTCATTCAGATTTCTCTTGGTACTATCTACTATTCATCCGCTTTCCCCCCTCCCCCCATATCATCTTAGACCATTTAGTACTACAACCTCTCCCTATGAATAATTCTTCTAATTACTATAATAGTGAATAGAGTTCACTACAGAGAATTACACATAACATTTCTCCATATAGGAATACAAATAATTTGATCTTATTAAAGCCCTTAAAGAGGGAAATTAAAAAATAAGATTTTTCTTTCTTTCCCCTCTTTCTTATTTACCTTTTCATGTTTCTCTTGGTTTTTGTGGTTGGATATCAAACTTTACATTTAATCCTAGTCTTTTGTGTGCAAATATTTGGAAATCTTCTATCTTGTTGAATGCCCATACTTTCCCCTGGAAGCATATAGTCAGTTTTGATGGGTAGGTGATCCTTGGTTGTAGACCCAGTTCTCTTGCCTTTCTGAATATCATATTCCAAGCCTTGCAGTCTTTTAGTGTGGAGGCTGCCAGATCCTGTGTGATCCTGATTGGTGCTCCTTAATATCTGAATTGTCTCTTTCTGGCTTCTTGTAAATTTTTTCTTTTACTTGGAAGCTCTTGAATTTGGCTTGAATTATATTCCTGGGGGTTGTCTTTTCAGGGTTTAGTGTACAGGGTGATCTATGGATCCTTTCAATGCCTATTTTGCCCTCTTGTTGAAGAACATCAAGGCAGTTTTATTGGATAATTTCCTGTAGTATGGAGTCCAAATTTCTATTAATTTCTGCTTTTTCAGGAAAACCAATGATTCTCAAATTGTCTCTTCTAGACCTCTTTTCTTGATCTGTCAATTTCTCAGTGAGATATTTCACGTTTCCTTCCATATTATCAGTCTTTTCACTTTGTTTTATTTGTTCTTGCTGTCTTGAGAGATCATTGGTTTCTACTTGCCCAATTCTGGACTTTAGCGACTGGTTTTCTGCTTTAATCTTTTGATTTTCCTTTTTGATTTGGTCTATTCTATTTTTCATTGTTTCCTCCAATTTGCTTATCATTTAGTTTGATTTGGGGGCGTCTTTCTCCAGTTGGGAATTTCTGTCTTTTAGCCTGTTAATTTCCTTTTGAGTTATTTCCCACTTCTCTCGCCAAATCTCTTCCATCTTTCTCACGATCTCAGATTTGAACTCTTTAAGAGCTTGTGACCAATTTTCATTTTAGGAGGGAATGTTTGGTTGTGATTACTTGTTCATTTTCCTCTGCTGTTTGCTGTTGTCTGGATTTTTTCTGTGTAAAAGCTGTTGAGCATTAAAGATTTCTTCTTGATCCTTGTCTTTGGAGGTTCCTGTGCATGACTTGCCATTATTATTATTTCTTTCTCAGTCAGAAGTCTGGGTGAGGCAGACAGGCTCACTGCCTATCAAGCTGTGGAGCAGTTTTTGCCTAAGTCACAGCACTGTGTGTCCTCTCAGCTTTGCTCTTTAGGCTCCTGAGGTCTCAAGTCTAGCTGTTCTCAGGGTCAAACCTCCTGGTGGTCCCCTTGCTTACTCCTCTGCCCAAGGCTCCTTAAATAGTCTCAGGGTGCTGCTTGCACAGTAATGCACCCCTCCTCACTGGGTCTCCACCCAAGATCTGAGCCTGTGCTCGAGGTCCTCATCAGTGCCTGTGCTTAATGTCTAAGCCTGTGCTCAGGGTCTGTGTTCAAAGTCTGAGTTCTTCAGCCTCTTGGGGTCTTAAGTCTTGCTGCTCTCAGGAGCAGGCCCTGGTGATCCCAGGTAGCTGCCAAGAACATAATGAATGCCCCAAACTTGCTCTAACTCTTGTGCACTGGCTTTGGCACTGTAGGTGTTATATGTGAGTGTGTGTGTGTGGGGACTGCTCAGCTCACATTTTAGTAAGAGCTATTTCACTCCTTTATAGCATGGAAATGCCCTGATCCCACGTACTTTCAATGCTGTGTCTTGTTGTGGAGAACCTTTGTTTGTCCAGATTTGGTTTTTATGTCCTCTTGAGGAGTCCGATCTGTGTGGGTTAGAAGAGATTAAGCATGCTGCTTCTACTCTGCCACCTTAACCTGGAAGCTCCTTAGTAGCATTTACATAATTTTTTTGATTGGACTTTTTGCGCAATGAGGGAATGATCATGCCTTCTAATGTACAGAAAATGCAACATACCCCACATTGCAATTAGTTCTTCTATCTAGAGCAAATATCTAATAACTCTTTAGGGAACTCTGATGTTATTCTTTGGTAACATTTTTGTGGTATTGATGCTGTTATGATGCAAAAATATTTACTACCTGGAACAGGATCTTTAGGTTTTGAGTGGCATACATTAATTGATGATGAATTCTTTTTTTTTTTTAACCCTTACCTTCTGTCTTGGAGCTTCCAAGGCAGAAGAGTGGTAAGGGCTAGGCAATGGGGGTCAAGTGAGTTGCCCAGGGTAACACAGCTGGGAAGTATCTGAGGCTAGATTTGAACCTACAACCTCCTGTCTCTAGTCCTGGCTCTCAATCATTGAGCTACCCAGCTGCCCCCAATTGATGATGAATTCTAAGGGTTTGGGAGGAAAGAAATGAAGATGGGATAAGCAACAGTACAATCCTAGAAAGTGAATGGAAGGGACATCAAAAGATTTCTAGTACAGTTTTTACCAAACAGGAATCCCTAAAGAAGTATTTATCTAGCTTTCACTTAAAGCTACAGAGAACTTAGACAATCCATTCCACTTTTGGACACTTCAATTGTGAAGAAAATTTTTTTTCTTAACATGTAAGCCTAAATTTGTCCCTTTTTAAGCTCAACTCATTGGTTCTCTTTCTGGCCTCTGGATCTAAGCACAATACATGTTTATTTCTCTTACCCATGAAAGACTTTTAAATAACTGAAGGCATCAATTATATCTCATCATAGATAGCTAAGGTATTTAGAGACAGTAGTGAAACATTGCATGGAATTATATGAGATCACTTGCCAGTCCAGGAACTATTTCTTTGAAAAAAATTAATTAGTTAATTTTGAATATTTTTCTATGGTTATATGATTCATATTCTTTCCCACCCCTCCTCCTTTCCCCTGCCTGTAGCCGATGAGAAATTCAACTGAGTTTTACATGTATCGTTGATCAAGACCTATTTCCATATTATTAATATTTGCAATAGAGTGATCATTTAGAATCTGCATCCCCAATCATATCCCTATCGAACCAAGGAAATGTTTTTCTCCTGTGTTTCTACTCCCACAGTTCTTTCCCTGGATTTAGATAATGTTCTTTCTCATAAGTCCCTCAGAATTGTCCTGGGTCATTGCATTGCTCCAAGTAGAGAAGTCCATTACATTCAATCGTGCTATAATGTATCAGTCTCTGTGTACAATGTTCTCCTGTTTCTGCTCCCTTCACTCTGCATCAACCAGGAACTATATTCCTAAGGACCATTTCACCATCACAATCCCAAGCCTTTGCAGTGCAGCAAACTTTCTAACTCTGGTAGTGGTATTGAAAGATGCTAACCCAAGTCTGCTGCAATATCCCTGCATCATTGGTAACTTTTATTCCATTAACATTGGAGTTCCTTAGCCAAGTAAGTATTTCTTTAATAATACTAATAATACCTTTATGAAGGAAGCTCATTAAAAAAAAAACAAATTAAGTTTTCTACTAACCGTCCAAATTCATTTAATTAAAAAACCCAAAAAACATTTTCAAAGTTCTGGAAGTCACAGTAACTTTTTAAAAAAAATAATTCTGGCAGTTATGGCTCAGTGGATAAGAACACTAGACCTAGAATCAAGAAGACCTGAATCCATATCCAGCCTCAGACATGCCTTTGCTATGTGATGATCTTGGATAAGTCACTTAATTGCTGATTGTCTGACAAAAGGATCCACTGGAGAAGGAAATGTCAAACTACTCCAGTATTCTCGCCATGAAAACCCCATGAATAGCTATGTTCCATGGGATCATGTATAGTCAAACACAACTAAACAATAATACTATCTTATTTTTAAATTGCAAATATCACTTCAATTGTAAGATATCTTAATTGATATTACAGATTACCCACTTGATTCAGAAATGGACTTAAAGGCATTACAGAAATCAATTGGAGTTAGTTTGCTCTTTGGAAAGGTACCAGAAAAATTACATGGTCCTCTCTATGGTAGTATACTTTGTCAGTCTTTTGCATTTCAGGCTGTTCACCCATGTTTGTACCTTTAATGGGGTTTTGCTTTACTACTTACTTCAACAAATAAAAGGATTGATTGAGCAATGTCCCTCAATATGACAACTACAAAATCCATAACAACTACATAATCAAATGATAATTGAGTGGGCCAGTTTAAGTTAGATATACCCACCTGTTTTAAATGAAAACAACACCTATCAATTGGGATAGTAGCTTTTCTAGCTAACAAGATGTTAATTTAACAATTCTGACAATGGGGTTTGCCCAGCTGATGTACTGTGCAGAATGTACATCTATCTGTTAATCAAAAGTCAACAAAATCTTGTTGTTCTCTATGTCCTGCCAAACTTTTAGACTACAATTGTGATGAGCCCAAATAATTATAATTAAAAAGACAATTAGTCAAACTCTCTTAACTAATCACTTAAGACAGTGAATGATGACACCGCTATTATTAAAGATTGGAAGATGAATATAGGCCAAACTTACTTCTAATAAGAAAGGCAAAGTAATGTGATAGGTGGAAAGTGTGCTACATTACAGTTTGGGAAACCTGGGCTCAAATCTGCTTCTAAAACTGACTGTAGGCCCCTGGACAAATCACCTAATTTCTTTCAATCTTATTTTCATCAGCTGCAATATGCAATACTACTTAATGTTCCTCCATCACTGATCTTTTAGAATCAAATGAGATAATATATTTTAAGTACTCAAAGTCAAATATAAATATCTCCTATTCTTATTAAAATGGTTATTTTTTCCTTTTTTTTTCTATTGACTATTTGATCCAAATCATTTTTGAATTTTTTACCTGGCAATTAGTAGCAATTGGAGAGGTTAAAAGTTGTCTTCTTTACAGTGGGGTCATAAGCTCTTGGTAGACTCTGCCCAGATTTTAGAGAATTTAGTGTAGAAGTCCAGCAGAATTAGTATAAACACTATATTACTGGTGTCTTCACATTTGTTAAGAGAATTTGTCTGATTTTTATGTATCTACTATGTGTGCAATTTTCTGCTTACAGTAGAAAATTTTTAAAGTTAAAATTTAAAAGTTAAAAAGTTTGTTTCCAATTAAAAATATTTTTCATACCAAAAATAATATATCAACTAGCTCCTTTCTGTAAAACCTTATTTCCCTCTTTCCTATATACAAAAATGGTCTTCATAAACTTTCAGAGGGAGAAGATTAAAAAGTTAATTGGTTCAAGGGATTAAAAGTAACTAAATTCATAAGTTTATAGCAAGGAACTTTATTCATTCTAAATGTTTTTAATTTTCCCCCTTCAGAATTTTTTGTTGTGAAACAATAATTCACACTTCAATGTAAATACATAAATATTTTAAAGGATTTACCTTTAAGCAAGTTGGAGAACAAGATATTGCCAACACTTTCCTCACATAGTGATTTGTTGTTCTCTTTCTTCAAAATGGACTAACTCTTAAAGATTCCTTGTCTTTGACTGTCCTGTAGATATCTAGAAAGACCAAATTTCTCAAATGCTTTTTAAAATTCTGTGTGTTTGTGTATAATATGATTTTAAAGCATATATTTTAACATATAACATGTAACATGACATAATAGTATGATTTGTTATAAATATGTAATAAATTATAATTAATATGCTTATCCAAAGGAAATGAATCCTTATATTAGCTAGATCCAAAAATCTGTCTCATTCTGTTTTTTCCACCTCTCTTCCACCCTTTCTCCCCAAGAAGACAGGTGATATATGTACATATATTACCACATAATACATATTTTCCTGTTCATCATGTTGTGAAACAATAAATATTGCTTACACTAGAAAAAATAATCATAGAGGAAATAAAGTGAAGAACAATATATTTTAATCTGCATTCAGATCCCATCTCTTCCTTCTATGGATGTGGGTCTCCTTTTTCATCACAAGTCCCTTGGAATTGTCCCAGATTCTTGCCTTTTTGATAATAGTCAAGTCATTCAGAGTTGATCATCATACATTATTGCTGATGCTGTGTACAATGTTCTCCTGGTTCCCCTTAATTCATTTTGCATCACTTCATATGTCTTTCAAAGTTGTTGGTTTTTTTGTTTTGTTTTTTTTTTTTTTTTGGCGATCATTTTCTTTATCATTTCTTATGGCACAATAGTATTCCATGACAAGCAGATACCACTTGCTCAGCCATCCCCCAATTAACAGGTATCCTTTCAGTTTTCACTTCTTTTCCTTCACAAAAAGAGTTAACTATAAATATTTTAGAACATATAGTTTTTTTACCCTTTTTTTTCCTTGATAGCCTTAGAATTTGCTTTTAAAAAATTCATTACTAGAAAAACTTTGACACTCAAAAGGTAGTGATATTTTTTTATCTTAGTCTGAGTCATAAAGTTGACTAACCTAATGTATTGAGATCAACATCTTCCTGTGTATGTTTGAAAGAAGATTTGAAGCCTTCTACCTGGAAGCTTATTTTATTTCTAAACAACAGTATAACATATCTGTGGATGTGTACTTAGTTACTACTGACAATACATTTTATCTACACATAGGTGGATGTGCCAGGTCGGAAAGATACAATTGTATATGATTTTTAAAAAATGACTGTTCTTGTCATACATGGTAAGAGCTAAATAGCCTCTTCTTCCAGGATTTCTCTCGTGGGAGAATGAGCTTGTCAGATTTCAAGGACCTAGGAGAGGGGCATTGTATTTGAACAATATTGAAATTTTGATTTAGAATTCTCCGTAAGCAAAATGAAGTGTGTTTGACTCTTCAGGTGTGAGAATTGGCAGCTCCAACTTTTGCAGTATATTATCACCACACTGTCAGAAAGAGCTCGCAGATGCCAACTCTGACTAAACTGGGCGTGTTATAAATCCAGCATGAGCAGTGGATTTCTTATGCCAACAACGCATTTCAACCCTTACCTTATTACCACATTTCTTGGCTGCTACAGGATAAAAATCTTTTAAGCCTTTTACTGCTTGTGTGTGAAATCTCAGATAATGTAGCCAAATGCAGTGAAAGTTCAGGGCTGTTTTATGACATTGGTTTATCAAAAATTTTGATCTACAAAAGCCTGAAAGCACAAATCCATTGTTATCAGATGAGGTCAATTACACCACACCCATTCCCCTGATGGACTATCCTTTTCATTTAGTAAATCACTGAGGAGGGCTACAGAAATATGCACTGTCAGACAAAAAATAACTTTGCACTCAAATGGAAGAAAACAGAGTAAATGTTCCCCATACAGCATAAAGACACACTACATGTGAATTTTTGAGGCACAGTTCCACATAATGAAATTGGTCTGAGTGGGAATCAACATAGGAATGCTGAGATCTAATGGCAAAACTTGTCTGGAACAGGAGCCTGGGAGAAACAAAATAACCGCACTGAAGATGTCTGGTGGGGGGAGGGGGGGGAAGAGGAGTAGGTAATTGTCCACAAACAGGGAAAGTGTGTGACATGAGTAACAGGAAGTAATGGCAAACATATGTCAAAAGTATACTTTATTTACCTTTCATTAGAGTGTCTTCCTATGAGAAGGTTAAATACTCTAGAAGAAGGATGGGATTTTTCTCATGTTAACTAATCCAGACAAAAGTGAATAGAGATTTGCTTTCTTCAGCATTTATTGATATTAATTGCTTTATTGAACTAGCTGTGGGAACAGGGATTTCCCAATGCCAGCATAAGGGATCATTATTTATAAGCTAACTGATCCCACAAATTCT
Source organism: Gracilinanus agilis (assembly GCF_016433145.1). Classification (NCBI taxonomy): domain Eukaryota; kingdom Metazoa; phylum Chordata; class Mammalia; order Didelphimorphia; family Didelphidae; genus Gracilinanus; species Gracilinanus agilis. The sequence goes on along the minus strand of NC_058132.1, from coordinate 284,116,063 downwards.
ACACTTGGCTCAACATTTCCGTTAGAAATCCTAAAAGAATAGTTCTCAAAAATAATTTTATATTTCAACTTTGTATGTAATATTGTAAGCAAAAATGATTTTTTTTAAATCCAGGGAAAAGACAGTTTTAAAGTCTTACATAAGAGGCTTCAAATTGAATCTGAAATACAGCTTATTATTACGTTTTTCTTCCATTTATTTTTAATTCTTCCCCTTTGGCCCTGACTTACAGGTGTCCCTAGTTACAGCCATCAGTAAAAACAAAACACATATGTAGGCTATAAATCTGTATTTGTACTAATTCATAGGAGTAAAATATCTTCAGTTCCTTCTTCCAATTTCCTTTCCCTTCACCCCTCAGAATCTCACTGCGGTGCACTGGGCTTATGATTTCAGAAACAAAATTATGTCCCAGGTGAGAGGTTAACAAGAGAGTCTCAATGTGTCTGTTCTGATTCTAAGGAAAGTATTTAAGGGGAGCTCCCCAAGTTGATTCCTTGAAGAAAGGACAAAGGAAAGGAGATCAGTGTTTTGAGGCAGGGACTGTCATTTTAACCCTGTTGTAGAAGCTATTTAGGGCTCGGTCTATGGAATTGATATTACAGTGTTTTGCAACTGCATTTCTTAATTTAGACTAGCAACAATGAGTTAATCAACTTCAGGGGACCCAAATCAGAGAGGCTCAAGTACTTTTCTTCATGTATTCACTATTAGAGTGGCGCCAGAGGCAAGGCTATGGCCAAGGTAGAACTGACTATTCTCTCGTAAAGGCTAATTTGGAGGGGTTTTAATACATCAGCTGTTTTAAATCACATAAGTTGAAACTTGGTATGCAAATAGTCAGCTTGGAAATGGCTTTCCCTCTCCTCTCTCTATCACTTCCATTTTGATAAAAAAAAAATAGTTGTCTTTGGTCATGAAACAGTTAGCGAAATGTGTATCGAGACTATTACAGGTTCTATTTTGAGAAATTGTTGTAGGTTTTGTTTTTTTTTCCTTTTCGTATTTTTTTAATGACTCCTTCAGCAAACTATATTTTGCTTTTTGGGGGGGCTGAGGGAGTAAAGCCTTCTGCTTTGGAAGAGAGAGAGTTACACTGAAACTTATTTCACTAGTCAAACAAAAATTGAGAGACATAAATTTATATGGTGCTTGCCGGGTGTCTCAGATTTGATTATGAAGTTATTCTATGAGTAGGCCTTGCCAAGACTATCACAGAATCAATGGACTGGACTTATTAGGTCATCATCCCCCACTAACTGTATAGCTTTCTCAGAAGCTTTATTAGGTGCCATTGCAAAAAGTGGCTCAAGCAAGGGGTTTCAATCATTTCTTCTTAAAGATGATTCTGCAGCTTCATAGATTTCATTGTCAGGAAATGATTCCCAAGCTCCTATCCTGATTTGTCTTTGCCCAAATTCACACAATAGCTCTTTTGTCATTGCCCTCTTGGGCCACTTGTGCTAAATCCTTTCTTCCTCCCCTCAACCTCCACCCGCCCCCTTTATTCTACTAGTTTCAATAGTTTCTAAGCACTAAATTTTCCCGTGTGACCCACCAGACACCTCCATAACCCCGAAAATCAAAACTGGACAGGTTTACCCAGACCTAGAGAGACAGAATGAATTCATGAAAACAGAAGGGAGAGAATATTTAAGTTGGCCTAAACCACTGCTGTAATCACTTAAACATGAACAATGCCCCATTCGGAAAAATTTCAGGGACTGTTTTCTATCACAGACATATCATTAGGCCCCCATAATGTTCCAACTCCCCTCGGCCTCCCCCTACCCCCATCTCATAGCCTGTCTATTTCCCTAACAGCTCTTGCTGGAGTCAGATTGAACTGGGTTCTGTTTTCTAGCCAACAAAGATGGGAAACCAGGGGAAGAATATTATCCTTTACCCTGAACTTCTGGCCCCCTGCAAGAGAGCCTTTAAGACTATGCTGCAGATCAATATGGGGACCCTCCACATTGTTCAGAAAGAGAAAAAAATTTCTCTGTGTGTGTCAGTGGGCCTAACAACAGACCCTCACTGTCTATAAACCATCAGGCTATGAGTTTTTGTGGAATAGGCAGAAGTCTGGAAATCTGGAGTTTCTGAGGCCCGATCCCAGATCTCACTACTTCCTAGTCTTGCTGAAAGAATATAAACAAATCTGCATGCATTCTAGCTCCCTTTACTGGCCTGTTAATATCTCCGGAGCCTAGCACAGTACTCTACAAATAATAAGAAATTTGTATGAATTTTATTCATTATTTGTTGAGTTGAAAAAAGAATGTTAACTGAACATCTACTTAGGCTGATAGCCTAAAGTCAGGAAATCTCTTTGAGGGCAAAATAATTTAAAAGAAAACTTTAACCCCAGCATGTAGCATAATTTCTACATATAACAGGTACTTATTAAATTCTTTAACTGGCCTCAAATCATGCCACAGCCACATACCAAGACGCATGTGACCCACAGACAAGTCATTTAACCTTCACTGTTTTTCAGGCAAATCTCCAAGCCAATAGATTATGAGTTGCTTCTCTGCATTAGGGGAGAGAATTTCTATCTCACTTGCAGCCATGAAATCTTTATTCAGAACCAGATAATTGTTTTAGGGTCTGCTTTTAAGGATATTAAAGCAATGACTCTTAGGCATTTATAAACATAGAATGGTGCTCCAATAGGAGCAATATATAAAAGTATAGACCCTAGCTGGTTCCGGTTCTGGGTTAAGATGGCGGCAGAGTAAGAAGCAGCTCTTAACCTCTCCTGACCAAAACACACAAAACTCCTCAAGGGGACATAAAAACAAGTCCAGACGAATGGAGGAACCCCACAACAGGGCACAGCGTGGAAGGTACGTGGAATTGAGGCATTTCCATGCTATAAAGGGGTGAAACAGCTCTCACTAAATCGCGGGCTGAGCAACCACCCCACCCCCACCCCCTCCACACACAACACCTATAGCTCTGAAGCCAGCTAAAAAGAAATATAGCAAGTTTGGGGCACCCATCAAGTCATTGGCAGCTCCGGGGCCTGTTCCTGAGAGCAGCAAGATTTAGGACCCCTTAAAGCTAAAAAAAAACACACAAACCTGAGCGTGGGAGCAGAACGCAGGCACAGAGCTCACACACGGGCAGAGGCGTGGGTGGAGGCAGACACAACCACAAGCTAAAGCTCTGAAACACTGAGTGGGGAACCAGTGAAGACGGGTATATGACTGTGGAAGCAGCTCCCTGAGACTTGTAAAGAAACCTCCGGCAGAGGATCAAGCAAGGGGGTCTACCAGGGGGCTTAACCTTGGAAAAAACCAGAACTCAGACCTCAGGAGCCAAAAGACCGCAGACAGACCCTGAGCTCGAGGATAAACCTGAGAAGCTGCTGGGCTAATGATGACTACCCAGTCTCAGGAAGTTCAGAAGAGAAAGATTAACAACAAGAAAAAGAAGTCTTTAACACTCAACAACTTTTACACAGAGAAAATCCAGACAACTGAGCAAACAGAGGAGGAGAACAAACAAGCATCCGGACCCTCCTCAAATAAGGAAAACTCCTCACAAGCTATGGAAGAGTTCAAAACTGAGATTTTGAGGAAAATGGAAGAGCTATGGCAAGAAAATAACAGTTTAAAAGGTAGAATCCTGCAATTGGAAAGTGAGGCTCAGAAACCAAATGAACTGATAAGCAAATTGAACACCAGAAATGACCAGATTGAAAAGGAATACCAGAAGATTATGGCCGAAAACCAGAAGATTATGGCCGAAAACCAGAAGATTACAGCCGAAAATCAAAAGATCATAGCTGAAAACTGAAAGATTCTAGCCGAAAATCAATCCCTAAAGGCAAGAATTGAGCAAGTAGAAGCTAATGATCTCTCAAGACAACAAGAACAAATAAAACAAAGTCAAAAGACTGAAAAAATAGAAGGAAACATGAAATATCTCAATGAGAGAGTGACAGACCAAAAAAACCAGTCTAGAAGAGACAATTTGAGAATAATTGGTCTGCCAGAAAAACCAGAAATTAATAGAAACCTAGACTCCATACTAACAGAAATAATTCAGCAAAATTGCCCTGAAGTCCTACAACAAGAGGGCAATATAGACATTGAAAGGATTCATAGAACACCTGCGGCATTCAATCAAGAAAGGAAAACACCAAGAAATATCATTGTAAAATTCAAGAGTTTCCAAGCAAAAGAAAAAATCTTACAAGAAGCCAGAAAGAAACAATTCAAATATCAAGGAGCAACAATCAGGATCACACAGGATCTGGCAGCCTCAACACTAAAAGACCGCAAGGCGTGGAATACAATATTCAGAAAGGCAAGAGAGCTGGGCCTGCAACCACGGATCAACTACCCATCAAAATTGACTATATATTTCCAAGGGAAAGTATGGGCATTTAAGAAAATTGAAGAATTCCAGGTATTTGCACAGAAAAGACCAGGGCTAAATGGAAAGTTTGATATCCAACCACAAAAATCGAGAGAAACCTGAAAAGGTAAATAAGATACAGAGGGGAAAGAAAGAAAACTTATAATTTTTAAATTTGCCTTTTTAAGGGCCTCAGTGAGATCTAATTATCTGTATTCCTACGTAGAGAAATGTTATGTATAATTCTCTGTAGTGAACTCTATTCACTATTATAATATTCACTATTATAGTAATCAGAAGAATAATTCACAGGGTCCTAGAAAAATTAGATTTAATTGATATGTGGAGAAAAATAAATAGGGATAAAAATACACCTTCTTTTCAGCTGCACATGGCACATTCACAAAGATTGACCATGTTATAGGGCATAGAATCATTGCAAACAAATGCAAAAGAGCAGATATAATAAATGTAACCTCAGATCATAATGCAATAAAAATAATAATCAGTAAGGGCACCTGGACAGGAAAATAAAAAACTAATTGGAAATTAAATAATATGATTCTCCAAAACCAATTTGTCAAAAAAGGAATCATAGAAACAATCAACAATTTCATTGAAGAAAATGACAATGATGAGACATCCTACCAAACTCTGTGGGATGCGGCCAAGGCAGTACTCAGGGGGAAATTTATATCCTTGAGTGCGTATATTAACAAATTAAGGAGGGCAGAGATTAATGAATTGGGCATGCAACTCAAAAAATTAGAAAG
>NC_058132.1:284099291-284108467 GCF_016433145.1 Gracilinanus agilis | reverse complement strand
CTAATAATTAGAGAAATGCAAATCAAAACAACTCTGAGGTATCACCTCACACCTAGCAGATTGGCTAAAATGAAAGAAGGGGAGAGTAATGAATGTTGGAGGGGATGTGGCAAAATCGGGACATTGATGCATTGCTGGTGGAGTTGTGAAATGATCCGGCCATTCTGGCTGGCAATTTGGAACTATGCCCAAAGGGCTATAAAAGACTGCCTGCCCTTTGATCCAGCCATACCATTGCTGGGTTTGTACCCCAAAGAGATCATAGATAAACAGACTTGTACGAAAATATTTATAGCTGCGCTTTTTGTAGTGGCAAAAAACTGGAAAATGAGGGGATGTCCTTCAATTAGGGAATGGCTGAACAAATTGTGGTATATGCGGGTGATGGAATACTATTGTGCTAAAAGGAATAATAAACTAGAGGAATTCCATGCAAATCAGAGAGACCTCCAGGAAGTGATGCAGCTCTTTCTGCAGGAGCCATGAAGTCAATTTTTTTTCAGGTGCTGTTACAGGAGTGCGCACTGTGAGCACTGTACGGCTCTCACGAAATTACATTTTAAAAAATGTGGCATTTATGGCTCTCAGGACCAAAACGGTTGCCAACCCCTGGGCTAGGGTATCAGGAAGTGGCCTAACTTACAATAGGTACAAAAAGGATGGTTCCTGCCAACTTTTGCTCTTCTTGGGAAAGGATCTCTGATACAATGAGGGAAACTTCTAAGACAAAAAGGGTGATTGAAGACTTGAGCATTTCTATTACTCCTCTTTAGTACACTTAATGGACACTTGGTGATCCCTTGTTCCGCCTAAGACAAAGTCATTTTGGGACTTCCCTTAAAGGCAAGTTCCCAAGGGAAATGGGCAAAAGTTGGTTTCCAGAATTCATGTTGACAGATCTCAGATCTTCCCAACTCCAGGCTCAGCACATTCCCTGAGGCACCAAACTGCCCTTGTCAGACCATATCTGAACTTTATTAGACCCATTATGAGGTACCATAATTGGGATAGATACCAACTGGCAACTTTGTAGCCCAGTACCCAGTTCTACATCACAGATCCAAGGCAGAATAGGAAGTAGACATGTGCATAGGGCTGGTATTACTGGATAGAGAGGTCCTGAGCAGTGTAATAAAAAAGTAAGAAGGTCAGAATCCAATGGCAACAGAACTAGTGGTTTGTCTCAGACCCCAGGCTCAGAGCAGGGACTTGCTTATAGCATTTAAACCAGTCTACAGAGGAAAAACTGAAGCAAGAATCTAAGGATTCCAAGGGAAGCCCACAGTTCTGTCACTTTGAGCTAACAGAGCTGATCATGTCAGAGTATAGTGGTCATCTCTTATAGACCCACATGCTGGTCAGGAACTTGCACTGCTCAGGCAAGATGGGTAGGAATCAGACTTTACTCTGGATCAGACCACTTTCAGGGCCCTGAAATATTTCAGATCTCCAGCATATCCCTGAAATCCTGGAATAATACAACACCAAATACCTCTAAGAAACTAGTAACAGGGTGGATAATGTGACCAAAAAAGAATTATAAATGCTAGAGAGGATGTAGAAAAAATGGGACACTGATATGCTGTTGGTGGAACTGTGAACTAATGTAACTATTCTAGAGAAGAGCTTGGAACCATGCCCAAAGGTCCATCAAACTGTGCATGCCCTGTGTTCCAGCAATAACACTACAATCTCTGTTTCCCAAAGAGATCAAAGAGAGAAGAAAGGAACCTACTTGTACAAAAATATTTATAGCAACTCTCTTTGTGCTGGCAAAGAACAGAAAATTGAAGGGTTATCTATCAATTGGGGAATGACTGATTGAACAAATTATGGTGGGATTCTAACGGAATATTATTGTGCCATAAGAAATGGCAAACAAAAGGGTCACAGAAATCCTGGAAAGACTTATATGAAGTGATGCAAAGTGAAGTGAGTAGAACCAGAAGAATATTGCATGCAGTAACAACAATAATGTAGGATGATCGACTATGAATGATTTAATTAGTATCAATAATACAAGAACCCAGGATGGCTCCAACAGACTCAAGATTAAAAAGGCTATCCATCACCATAAAAGCAACTAATGGAATCTGAATGAAGGTTATTTCACTTTATTTCCTCTGAGTTTTCTCTAGTATAAGTGATATGTATCTTCTTTCACAACATGATGAACATGGAAATAGGGATTGTATGATAGCAAATGTACAACTTTTATTACCTGTTGTCTTGGGAAGGAGTGAGAGATGATAATAAGGGAGATAACATGAGATGGAAAATTGGAAAAAAATCCAAAATGGCCTGGAAAAATCAGAAAATGAGAATTGAAAAATGTATTGACATGCAATCTAGAAAAAATTAAAAATGAAAAAAGATATAGAATTCATACCTTTTTTGGGGAAAAAAGAAAGCAACCAAATCAACCTGCATCTCCCCGCTAGAAATATGCTAGAGCCCATCCCTAACATTAAGTATGAAGTCAGGAAGTAGACTAGAAAAATTGAGAAATATTATAGTTTGACTGAAGGAGTGAAGGTAAAAATGAATAAGCATCGAAGGACTAAACAAGGATAACCTATTTATGTTCAAATATGGGAATATAGGAAGCTAGGTGGAGCAGTGGGTAGAGTGCCAGATGTAAAGTCAGGAAAACTCATCTTCATGACTTCTACTCCAGCATCAGTCACTAGCTGTATGAATCCATGCAAGTCATGTAATCCTGTTTGCCTCAGTTTCCTCATCCATCAAATGGGCTGGAAAAAGAAATAGCAACTCATTCCACTTTCTTTGCCAAGAAAACTCCAAATATTAACCAAATATGGGAAGCTAATACCTAAGTACCTTCTAAATCCTAACATGATCATAGGCCATAAAGGAACCCCATTTAGGCAAGGCCTAGAAACAATTCTATTAGGTCTTTATCTTGAGAAAAGAATGGAAAGAGAGAGAAGGGGAGAAGAGGATAGGAAAAGAAAGGATGGTTAGAGAAAAATTATCTCACATGATCTAGATCCGCAGGTAGACATCTGTGCAAACAAGGGGAAGGGTGGAGGGAAGCTTCTGACCCTTTAGCCTACTCTTATCTAGACTGATTAAATAAGGAAGACTGCACACACAAACACATACACAGAATTGGATAAGAAAAATATACATTTTACTCAAAAGGGAAATAAGAGGGAAAGACAAGGAGTTTGGAGAGTGGATTAGAGGAAGGGTTAGCTAAGAGAGGGATTAATACTAAGCAAGCCAAACTCTAAGGATATACAAAAATATTTATAGTCTTTTTGAGGTAGTAAAGAATGGGAATCTGAGGGGGTGCCCACAAATTAGAGAATAAATGAACAAGTCATTCTATATAAATGTGATACAATACTATTATGCTGAACTCTTTTCAGTATAATGATCAACCAGAATTCTAGAGTGCTAATGATGAAACATGCTTCTGATAAAGGTTAGGTAGGAACTCAAAATACAAAATGAGAAAAATTTTTTGACATGATCAATGTATAAATCTGTTTTGATTGGCTATACATGTTTATATAAGTTTTGTTTTTCTTGTATTTTTAAGTCAAGTAAGGGAAAAGGTAAAATGCTAAGAAGGTAATTCTTGGCTGATCAAACAAATAAAACTTTGAAAAAAGAGATAATATTATAAAGGAAGCAAATAAATGAAATGCTGTTACCAAAATTATTTTTTTTAAAAAGGACACAGGACTATTATGTTTTAGATATTGTCAAGTGAAAATTCAGTCAAAATTGTTGTACTCCATAGGAAGGGGTAGGGCAGAATGTTTTGCCCCTATGAAGTAACCCATAGTTCTGGCATCTTGTCACACCTTAGACTGAGAAAGTTCTGTTATTAGGCAATAGATATGAAGGATTTGACAGCTTAAGGGAGTGAGAATTTCTCAGCATCATGTTTCCTTTTTAGATTCATGGATGCCCCTTCAGAATATATATTATCTTTTAATGTATTTTTTTCTCTCTTTCTGAGATAAGTTATAGTCTTGTTCTTCATGGGTTCTTAACCTGAGATTGGTAAACTTTTTTCTTTAAATTTGATAGAATCTTTATTAAGAAATTACTGTGTCTGCCACTGTGCTAAGTGCTAAGGATACATTAGGTAGCACATAGAATTAGGTAGCACATTCTCTGACACAGCTTACATTATAATTGGGAAAGACAAAGCATAAAGAGGACATAGAAAGGGGATGATGTGGGAAAGGGAAAGAGCATACCCTTGTGGGGCAAGGTTGCTAGTGAGGAGGTGGAGCAATCTAAAGAGTGAGTTCAGTCAGGAGTGAAGTAAACACACTTGGGGGGTCCTCATGAAATCCTTTTCCTGCCCAAGAATTCATTGATTAGGAGATCAGGGTCCAGGGAGTGGAAGCATCTCCAGAAGAGCAGGTTTGGGTTGCTGGTGAGGAGTGGAAAAGCAATCTAAAGAGTGAGTTAGGGGCAGCTAGGTAGCACAGAGGATAGAGTGCAAGACTGGAGTCAGGAGGACTTGGGTTCAAATTTAGCCTCAGATACTTCCTAGCTATGTGACCCTGGACATTTCACTTAACTCCCATTGCCTAATTCTTAATGCTCTTTAGTTTTAGAATTGATACTAAGACAGAAAGTGAGAGTTTAAAAAAAAAGCGAAATGAAATGAATGAGGCAGAGTCCTCTTTTGAAATGGCAGCCATGTTAAGTGAATTTCAAAATAACTGATTTCCTTTGTGATCTTATGCATTGTATTTTATGCATTTAAGAACATCCTGAGAAGAGGACCACAGGCTTCACCAGGCTGCCAAAGGGTCTATCACCCCCTCCCCCAACACACACAGTTAAGAACCTCTACTTTAGAGGTTCCCCTCCTTAGGTGATTAAAATTTTTTTTTGAAAAAGCCATAAGATTAAAAAGGAAGCAAATTATGTTTAAATGTAGTCATCAAAGTAGCTTTTTTTTTTTTTAAGTTCATGGCACCCCTGGTAAAGAACTTTTAAAGAAAAGCAAAAGAAACAGAGAAAGGATTGATATAAAATGAAGATAATCTCCAGGAGGATTCAGGGGATGAGCAATTCATTTTTCTATAACTTCAGAATAGTTCCTCACCCAGCTAAGAAAGCTGAGGTAGTTCAGAGGGCGAACTAAGCCACCATGGAATGAGTTATCAATGCCACAGAAAATGAAAAGCAGGCAAAACTGCTGTAACACCCCCAGGCTCCAAACTCCCCATGACTTAGTTGGTATGTTAGCAACAGCTTTACATTTGGTCCTTGACCAGCAAGAGAAAGAGAGTCTTTCTCTCCTTCTCCCACGCAATTCACTGTACATATGCCCAATTCTATGACTTTATTGTTTCCTGTACAAGGACTATTCAAAAATCTCATGATTCCACCCCCAGTCTTCCTCCACTTCCTTTGGGAACACCAATTTCTGCTCATAAGAGCCTGGGCATAACTTGAGAGGGATGGTCTGAGTCACTTAATCCAGAAAGAAGGCACCTAGGGCTGACTTTAAGGCACCCAATCCACTTCCTTAGAAATAAAATTAAGGAGGGAAGAGCAAATCAGAGATTTGCAAGTCCCCAAACATTTCAATTATACTCTTAATACAAAGCTTCCTAAAGTGCTTACAAAAAATGGGCTTTGGGTGTTGAGAAGCAGCATGATTAAGCAAAGGGGGAATGGACTGGTGAATCAGGAGGCCTGAGCAATGGTTCCAGGGCTGCTAAATGTCAGCATGACTTTTGTCAAATGGCTTAACCTCATGGGGCCTCATTTTCATCCTTTGTAAAATAAGAGTTAGTTGTATTCAATGACCTCTAAGAGATTTTCTTTATTCTCCATAGTATTTTATGAGTCTGTGACAGGTTACTTTTCTCTTTCATTTATATCTTTTCCACATGGCCATCTCTTATCCTTCCCAGCTACTCTAGCTAAGATATTCCTTAGATAGTACTTCCACTGAGCTCTCACCTAATTTCTACTAAGCTGATATCTGTTGAAGTTTAAAATCTTCCCAGAGGTTGTGTTTTAAAATAACAACAATCATTATTCCAGGGTCTTTGGTGGGAGTAGTGGAGGGGGATTGGGAAATAAAAAGCTTAGATAAGAAATAGCTCCAGTCCTCCTAGAACCTAGATGGGAGATAATTCAATTTATTTCCATAAGCATTTATTAAGAGCTAACTTTATGCAAGGGCAGTTACAGGGCACAGTGGATAGAATGCTGGCCCTAAGTCAGGAAAATTAATCTTCCTGAGTTCAAATCTTGCCTCAGACACTTACTAGTTAGGTAACCCTAGGCTAATCAATGTAACTCTGTTTGCCTCAGTTCCCTCAACTGTAAAATGAGTTGGAAAAGAAAATGGCAAAAGAATCTGGTATCTTTGCCAAGAAAATCCCAGAGGGGATCACAAAGAATTGCTCACACTGTAACAACTCAATAACTATGTGCAAAAGTGAAAAAAGAATGCCTTTGATGGATTTATACTCACCTGGGAGATATAACAAACACAGGAATAAAGACTAGACCTCTAATTTCATTAGCATAGGAACATATTGTGGGGGGGATGACTTTTATCATTTTAGAAATCTTAATAGGACTATTTCTCAGAGAGATGCCATAGTAGTAGAGAACATTGTCCTAATGTTCCCAGAGTCTGTTCCTCAGACTTAGAGACTCTGGGAAGGCAGCAGAGGCTACTAAAAGGACTGTGAACTTTGATCATGTTTCTAAATGAGCAAACACTTTATGTAAATTATTTCCCCTCTGTCATAGTTCTATCAAAGACTATTATATATAACTTAACAGAGGATAGAATCTGATTAAAATGAAATCAGGTATGGGAAATACTACTGTATCCTTGTTGACCTCATACATTCAGTGTATATGTTTATAAGTGTATATGTATATAAATGTACAGTCAATCCTCAACATTCATACATTTAACTTTTCAAGCATTTGAGTAATTTTAATAATAACCTCATTTGCCCTTTCACATTGGCAACTATATTTATATCAGAGAGAAAAAAGATGAAAGTCATAATGGGTACAAGTTTGTGGAACAACTGGTATCATACTAAGTGCTTTACTGGTCTTGTTAACCCTACTGTTGTAAAGAAGTCCCAGTGTATTCATTGTATATCTTCTTCTTTATTTTCCTGTAAGACTCAAGCTGTATGCTGTAATTATGACCCCAAAGGAGAGTAGAGGTCTTTGGGCTCTAAGCCCAAGAATACAGTCAATGATTCCATTTCGTGAAAAAGTAAAGGAATTCAGCATACTTCTTGCCAGATATATGCAGCCATATTCAACAATGAAAGATTATAAATTTTTTGTGGTTGTGGGAATATAACCCTCTCTTTCCCATAGATTCGGTGTATCAATATTCACAGTTTTTACTTTCTTTCAATTTTCTAGGAATGATCCACCCCCACACCTCCACTGAGGAATTAGGAGATTGACAGTATATGTACATAAAAATACTCCACCATTCTCTTTAGAGTTGTCTTAACAATGCAACAGAGTGAAGAATCATCAAAAGGGCTTAGAGCTTACATGCATGCACTATGAAAATCATTATGCTGAATCCAAAGAGGAGGCTACCTCTTCTTACAGGATGACCCCAGGGTTTCTATAGCTGAAGAGAGATGGTCCCAAGAAGAACAGCTCAATGTTTTGTGCTAGGTCAACTCTAAAATAAAAACTAAGAAGGGACAATGATGAAACTCGATCAAGAAGGTTCTTTTAAGTGAAAGTCCAAATTTGGGATTAATACACCAGAATCTTTATGATGGAGGTGCCACCTTTGTAGCTCTTTGACCTTATTCAAGTTATTACCTCTCTCTCTGACCTTTCGTGTCTTCATCTGAAATGTATGGGGTTTGGAGGGAGTCAAAATGGGGTAATAGGGGACAAATGCTAGATTTAGAACCAGAAACCTTAGATCTAAATCTCAGTACTATCACTTATTAACTATGATTTTAAACAAATCAGAGATCCTCTCTGAACTTCAGTTTTTCTCATCTGTATAATGAGACTTGGTGACTTTTAAGGAAAAAATACAGAAGAACAGTTTTTGACAATTTTTTTTTTACATTTTGTTACTAAGATTCTCTCCCTCGCTTCATTTACCAGCTTCCTAAGGCAGTAAATAATCTGATATAGTTTAAACCAAGGCTTTTATGTAATACAGATTTCCATATTCTACATGTCATAACTGTAGACATATATTGATCAAATATTCAATTTTAAAAACTCATGAAGGAAATAAAGTGAAGGATGACAAGATTTGATCAGCAATCAGATCCCAACAGTTCCTTCTTTGGCTGTGAGCATAGTGTTGGGTTTTTTGGGTTTTGTTTTTAATCATGAGTCTTCTGCAATTATCTTGGAACCTTGTTTTTCTGATAATAGTTTAGTCCTTCGTAGTTGACCATTGTAGAATATTTATATATATATATTTATATATATATAAATATATATATATGTACTGCTCTTCTGTTTCTACTCATTTCACTTTGTATCTGTTAATATAAGTCTTTCCATATTTTTCTGAACTCATCATGTTCATCATTTCTTATGGTGCAATTGTTTTCCGTTACAACCATATTCCAAAGCTTGTTCAATGATTCCCCAATTGCTCAGTTTCCAATTCTTTTCCACTACAAAAAGAGCTGCTAATAATATTTTTGTACAGGTAAGCCCTCTTCCTTTATCTTTGATCTCTTTAGGATATAGACCCATTAGTGGTATTGCTGGGTCAAAGGGTACCCATAGTTTTATAGACTTAATATCTTATAACATAGCCCTGGATATATTATCTGAGAATACTATGATTAGATGATCTTTGAGATACTTCCCTCCTTCCTTGCTCTTAGATTCTATGAATCTGTGGATTACTATCTGATTCTGGGTATAGGAAGTTCTCCAAGCTGAGTATGAAGTCTGTACTCACTTGTTGGTCTTAAACTTTCTTGAAACTCATTCAAGATAGAAAAAGATGTAAATCCTATGATAACAGTAAAGTTCTCTCATATGCCATCCTCAAAAAAGTTAAAAATAAAGAAGGTCAGGGTAGTAAGACAGTGGTTCACCTGAAGACTGGGCAAGTCTTAGTATCTTCTTTCATTCACATTATTGGCTTCTATGGTAGCCTCTGAGCTGTCCCCACTTCCAAGCCA
>NC_058132.1:284069792-284097074 GCF_016433145.1 Gracilinanus agilis | reverse complement strand
GTAGTTGACCATTGTAGAATATTTATATATATATATTTATATATATATAAATATATATATATGTACTGCTCTTCTGTTTCTACTCATTTCACTTTGTATCTGTTAATATAAGTCTTTCCATATTTTTCTGAACTCATCATGTTCATCATTTCTTATGGTGCAATTGTTTTCCGTTACAACCATATTCCAAAGCTTGTTCAATGATTCCCCAATTGCTCAGTTTCCAATTCTTTTCCACTACAAAAAGAGCTGCTAATAATATTTTTGTACAGGTAAGCCCTCTTCCTTTATCTTTGATCTCTTTAGGATATAGACCCATTAGTGGTATTGCTGGGTCAAAGGGTACCCATAGTTTTATAGACTTAATATCTTATAACATAGCCCTGGATATATTATCTGAGAATACTATGATTAGATGATCTTTGAGATACTTCCCTCCTTCCTTGCTCTTAGATTCTATGAATCTGTGGATTACTATCTGATTCTGGGTATAGGAAGTTCTCCAAGCTGAGTATGAAGTCTGTACTCACTTGTTGGTCTTAAACTTTCTTGAAACTCATTCAAGATAGAAAAAGATGTAAATCCTATGATAACAGTAAAGTTCTCTCATATGCCATCCTCAAAAAAGTTAAAAATAAAGAAGGTCAGGGTAGTAAGACAGTGGTTCACCTGAAGACTGGGCAAGTCTTAGTATCTTCTTTCATTCACATTATTGGCTTCTATGGTAGCCTCTGAGCTGTCCCCACTTCCAAGCCACTTCCCATATTCTTCTTTTTTTTCCCCTTGCAGTTATGCATAGAAGGTATGTGCCAGCTTGCAAAAATTCTCTTTCACTCTGCTATAGAGCTTACCATACCCTTTTATCATCACCAACTCCCTAGAGAAGATGATATTGGGAACCAGGTAGAAGAAGACCTCAGGAATGGAACATCATTAAGATAAGAACAATATCATACAGATGGTGCTGGGAAAGGAATTAGATCCACCATGTTTGCTCCCTGCTTATACCCTAGGACCATAGTAGCGAACCTATGGCATGGGTGCCAGAGGGGGGCCCTCAGAGCCCTCTCTGTGGACATGCATGCTGTTGGCCCAGCACAGAATTCAACAGAGTTTATTACTAGAAAGCTGGAGGGTTGCAAGAATGGGCTGCTCTACTCCTACTTTCTACAGGCACCTGAGGACATTTCTCATATTACCCATCCCTCTAAAAGGTTTGCCATCACTGTCCTAGAACAAAGCAGAACTCCTTTTCTATGTGGCAAATGAAAAATAGTACCCAATTCCTAGCAAATTTTTCCTACTTTTTTAGCCCTAGTCATTTGTTTCATAGCCACTGATTTTCAGAATTGGAAAGTCCCTCAGAGGTTATCTGGTTCACTCATACATGAAAATGAATACCTCCTATATAGTCAACAAACATTTTGGTTTTACTCAAAATGATCAACTATTGAAAAATACTCTTTGTAGTCTGAAATGTACTGATGATGCCAAAATATCCTGAATAATCCAAATGCAGATATATTTTTCATATAATAGGCATTTCTAAATGTGGTAGTAGAATAAGTGTTTATATGAATGAATCACTGAATGAATAGTCTAAGTAAGTTAATGAAAGCATAAGACTGAATGGACTTCCAATAGCAGCTAATTAAATATAACAATTTAAGAAGTGAAGGCTATCCATACACATACACTACACAAACACTCAAGGTATTTATTGTGGTGGTTTAGTTTTTTCAGTACTGCCCAATTCCTTCTGACACCATTGGGGTCTTATTGGCAAGGATACTGGAATGGTTTTCCATTTCCTTTTCTAGCTCTTTTTACAAATGAGGAACAGAGGCAAAAAGGTTGAAGTGACTTACCCAGAGCCATATAATTAGTGTTGGAAGCAAGATTTGTATTCAGAAAGAGTAATCTTTCTGACTTCAGTCTCAAAACTGTACCACCAAGCTGCCTGCTTAAGGTGGCTGTTAATGATGTTAGTCTTCTGTGATCTTTAAAGATGTTTTCATTTAAACTTAATTGCATATTTGTACCCCTCAAAAGACTATAAAGGAGTTAAAATCATAGTATTGAGAAATTACCTATTTGGGAGGAAACTTTAAAATATTTAAATTATGTATAGGAAATATGAATCAAAAATGAATATTATTAACTTCCTAAAGATCAGTACTAGTAAAAAATGGGAAAAGACACCAAGCAGGAACTATCACATACTCCCTCCTCCCCTCTACTTTTAAGGAAAGATTGAGATTCATATATTTTTTAATGTTAAATTTTTATTAGATTTTTTCCTTTCCATTTTAAACTATTTTTCACTGAACAAGTAATTTCCCCCTCTTCCATCGTCTTTCCTCTTCTCCACTCTCTCCCCTCAAAACCAAAAACTTGTGTTGAATTTCAAGTATACATCTAAACTGATTGTAATGAGAAACTCTTTAGAACTTCTATAAAGTGAATGAAATTCAGAAGCTTAAGTTGCTTATATTTTTGCTGCTGGAATTACAGTTCCAAGCCTTTTGGTGCTTAATCTTATCTAGGATGGTTCACTTTCAGCCTGAAAAGCACTGCACCAACAGTTTTTATGTATCAGTCCCGTTCCAGGACACTTGAGTCACCAAATCCTGATGGAAGCATTATACATAAGGACATTGCCACTGGCTGCCCATTTGGGGAACAGAGAAACTAAATGATCTTTAAGATTCAGTCATCCCTAAAATTGCAGCACCCTCCTGATTTTTTTTTGTACTTTTTGGCCATCTGTCCTCTATCTTTTAATGCCAGGTTCCAGCACAACCAGAATTCCCAAACACAATGAAGACAGGAAAACAGACAACCTGAGTTCATGCTCTATGTGTGACACTCACGAGGGGATGTCAGCATACTGTAGTAGAACAAATACTCTACAATTCAAGGACCATTTCTTAAAGGGATGTGACCCTCACCATCCCCTCCAGCTATCATCCTATACTTCTCCCTTTCACATCCCAGCTGGTAGAAAATTAATCTGTGCTCATTGCATCCACTTTCTCTCTCTCTAGCTTTTTAGTGCCTTGTAGGCTGGCTTCTGAATTCATCATACAAGGGAAATTGTTTTAGCCATTGTTACCAGTGTTATCTCTTAATCTCTTAACCAACAGCCTCTTCTTAGTATACTTCCTTCTCAAATTCTCTATAGCATTTTAAATTCTCCACTACCAGCTCTTCCCTGAGTTTTCATGGTCCAGTTTTCTTTGGGTTTTCTACCAACCTGTGTAACTAATCCTCAATCTCTTTTGCTATGTCATACTATCATTCTTATACTATCCCTAACCTGTGGGTCTACCTCTTGGCTCTGTCCTGGACGTCTTTCTCATTGGCTCTAATGGGTTCAATTATCATCTGTGGAGTTGACTCCCAAATCTAATGTATATATCCACGTCTAACCTTTCTTGTGAGTTATAATTCTACATTTCAACCTATTTA
This sequence comes from Gracilinanus agilis, assembly GCF_016433145.1. Classification (NCBI taxonomy): domain Eukaryota; kingdom Metazoa; phylum Chordata; class Mammalia; order Didelphimorphia; family Didelphidae; genus Gracilinanus; species Gracilinanus agilis. Next base: position 284,093,603 of record NC_058132.1, on the reverse strand, counting down.
TTGGATATTTCCCAACTAGTAGTCCAACAGACCCTTCAAGCTCAATATGGAAAAACAATCAATTATAATTCTTCTCTTCATCTAACCCAAGGGTCAGCAACCTTTTTTTGGCTGCGAGAGCCATAAATGTCTGCAGAAGGAAGAGGATGGAGGCGGAAGGCGCTGGAATATGGGGAAGGGGCTGAAGGGCCCCCTGGGGCACATCCTGAGGCTCTGCCCATACTGGCTGGTAGGGAGGTGGAGCCACATATGGCTCAAGAGCCATACGTTGATGACCCCTGATCTAACCCATTCCATTGCTAACTTCTTTGTTTCTACTGCGGTTTCTACCACTTTCCCCATATCCCTGGTTTGAAATCTGAATCATCTGATTTTTCTTCAACCCAAAAGTCAAATATTTCCAAATCTTGATAACTGTCTCTCCACAACATTTATCACATCTATTCTCTTTTGTCTACTCTCATGACTACAGCCCTGTTCAGGCTCTCATAATTATTCTGGATTATTATAACATTCTTCTCTTAATTAATCTGTTCCAGATCTGAATCTTCCTGCCTCCAGATAGTATATCCTTTCAGCTATCTATCATCAGACATCATTTTCAGTCAAATTTCTAAAGCTCAAATCTGACCATGTCATTCTCCACAGTTCAGAAAACTTCAAGAGTTCTCTAGATAAAATACAAATTCTTTAATATTGAAAACTCTTTATACTCTGCCTCCAGCATCCCTCTACAGGCTTATTTTTCATTGATTCTCTTCATATACTCTAAGTTCCTGACTCATTTGCTATTTCTCATATGTGATATTTCATTCTCCAACATAACGCCTTTGTATTGGCTGCCCTGAATTCCTGAAATGTACTTCCAGGTAAATGGAGCAGTGGATGAAGTGAATCAACTGTATTTTTTTGAAACCTCCAAGTTTGTCCCTGTCCCTTAGAACTTATCTTGGGGGAAGTCACAGACTGACCTCATCTCTAAACTGAACAAGAGACCTTAAAGTACTTAATGATCCTAGTTTGCATAAGATTAGTATGCAATCAAGTCTTAGGTATCCTTTTTGTCTTAAGAAGTTTCTCCCATTGTAACTGAGACCTCTCTGGGATAGTCCAGCACCTGACTGGATATATCTTTTTGGATCTATTGCAAAACATTAGCACCTTCCTGTTAATCAAATCCTGAGCTCATCATTTCCTTTTGCTAATTAAAACTAATCAAAATTAATCAATCTTACTTCCCTTCCTTTGTTCCCAGAAAGGTATATAATACCCCAAGTTCTGCCACTCTTTGGAGACTCATCTTTGGCAGTGCATTCTCTCAGAGACACAGTTCCCAGAGTCCCAGAGCTTTGGCTCTGTGGTTTTTTAAGTGCTTGACTCTGTGTGGAGACCAAATATTGTTAGGGTCCGTATGGGTGACCACCGGAGGAACACAGGAGACAATGCAATCAAAGCAGGAGAAAGCTTTATTGCCAGTGCACTGGGGGGAGTTTTGTAAGAGAATTCCCCAAGTGGTGCATCTACAGAGGGGAATATATACGTTTCAAGGGCTGGGTTGCCAGAGTCTTAGGGTCTGATAACAGCTAGACAGTGAATATAATTCTTAATGTTCAAGGCTGCTTTGTCTAAGGGGGGAGTGGTGTCCTGTTCAAGGCTGCTCTGTCTAGGGAGGAGTGGTGTCCCTGGAACTATGAGTTCCAGATAACCGCCTTGCTTAGCAGAGCATGTTAGTTATGAGTCTCTGCTTTCTGGCTACAACATTATTAAGAACTTGACTCTTACCTGATTAAGGATTTTTTTTTTCTGACCATTTTAGTGATTCTGTGTTTTTCCACGTCAACAAATGCCAGGTCTGGAATCAGATAAGCTCATCTTCCTGAGTTCAAATCCAGCATCAGACACTAGCTAGCTGTGTGATCCTGGGCAAGTCACCTGTTTGTCACAGTTGCCTCATCTGTAAAGTGAGCTGAAGAAGGAAATGCCAAACCATTCCAGTGTTTTTGCCAAGAAAATCACAAATGGCATTATAAAGAATCAACAACAACAACAAAAAAAACAAACAACAAAAATTACATTAGCCATATAAAATCATCTCAAAGGTTGATCTTCATTTATGATGGAAATTAATACCCCGATGCCTAAAATGACTATCAATTCAGGTGCAAAGTACTTTTTACAGAATAATCCTGTGTAGTAGATGCAGTATCATCTTCATTTAAAACAAAAATTAAAACATTTATTATATTAAAATTCCTAGGTATCTCCACCCCAACTCACACATACACACCCTTCAGAAAGCCTCATTTGACAAAACAATATATGTGCATATATATACATATATATGTATATATACATATATATGTAAACAGTCTTGCTTGTTTCTATTTAGCAGTTCATTCTCTAGAGGTAGACATACACAGACTCCAAGTGAAATAATTTGCCCACAACTACATAGAAAGTGTCCAAGATAGCAATTGAACCCAGTGTTTCAGTAAGATCAAATGTGTTTTCCTCAAAATAAAAGGATGGAAAGAGTTATATCCCTTTGAATAAGTAATCATTCTAAATAGGAATTATTTTTAATAAATAATTATTTTATTATTATTTATAAGTAATTCTAAATCATTTCCTGTCCTAATTTTAAACTCAAACTTTTAAAATGTCTTGGAATTCTTATATATACCTTTCCTAAATGTCCTTTAGCCATTAATTTGCTTACTATGGAATTAGACTGCAACTGCTAATGACTTTTGAAGATTCCCTAAAGTCTTATTACATTAAAGAGAAGTAAATATTCCTTTGTCAGAAGACCCTAAACCCCAGATCTAGCTCAATTCAAAATTGAAACCACTTAGTCCAGGAAACCTTCTGAAATGCCTCTATAGTCATTGTGTTCTCCCCAATAGTCATTAAGCTTATCCCACTCTCTAAATCTTTTTCTCTATGACTCCTTGCCAATATACGGAAAAACCTACCCCTCATTTTTCAGTCTCTTCCTTCTCTTGTATATGTCCCACAGAGATGCCCTTTCAAATATGTAAACACAATAGTAGGATTGTAAGTTAAGTGGGAAAGAATCTTTATCATTTACAGTAACAGGAAATCTCAGACACATGGCAATATGTATGTTGTATTTGAATACACAATCAGACTCTTTGAATAGCATTTCCAAAGTAGGAGCAACAAACACAGTGATAGCCCATAAAAGGCTGGCTCTTTCAGGATATTCACAATGCAAATGAGCCATGATGAAGGGGAAAATCTGGTTAAAATCAACCACTAGCCAGATACGCATATCCCACCTTTTATCTTCTCTTTCATTTTTTTTTTTCTTTTGACTTAACAACATGCATCAGTTAGCAAAGAAAAATGTAGTGGTCAGTCCTGTGGAATTCAATTTGAAGTCTTCCCAATTCATTAAAGGGACTTTCCCCTCCACCCTCAAAGATCCGATACTACTGATTAAAATATTTTGGTTAGTTTTTAGAGTAAAGATTGGGGATACAACTTGGGAAAGCTCATTTCTGAATTCTTTTTTATTAGTTTAGGAATTTTCTGAACACAAGAAAATGTTTCCTCCCCTCAATCTTCTTCTTCTTCTTCTTCTTTTTTTTTTTTTGGAAGGGGAAAATAGGGGTGGGAAGATATTATAAAAAAATCATATTGTTGTGCTTTTAGAAAATGCTACCACCACCTACTGGCGTTTATTGTACATAAAACTGAAAATACTTGTGAATTATTTGTAAAATTCCCAAAGAAAGATTTGATGTGAGAAAATAATTGGTAGTTATTATGCTCCTGTTTTAATTATTTCAAGTTAATATTATTATAAATATGGGATTTCGAATTTAGACTTATAATTATGCATTATTTGGAAAAATGTGATATCTTTACAGCTCATCACCATAACCTGCAAAAATATGGGGGGAAGATAGAAAACATGAGTGGAAATGGGCTGTATGGGCTGAATTCAGTTGAGGATTTCGATTATTCCTCATTTGAAGGGAGAGGGACAGAGCAGCAATGACATAAGCATGTAGTTGCTGTTATAAAAACCTTTTTGCCTCTTATAATAATCATAATATGAATGTAAAGGAGAATTTTAGGCTTAATTATGAAGTTAAAAATGCAAAAGACTGCTCAGGAGAAAAAAAAACCAAAACATTATTTATGAATCATTATTCCTAGATCCTTTACAGAACAAATACGATAATTATTTCAAAGTATGAGCACATATCCAAAATCTCCTAGAATTTTAAAAGCTATTTGGTATAGGCAACCAGCCAACAAATTACACGTACAACAAAATTTCTGATATTTTTACTTCATAGTTAACTCTCATTAGCTTTCAGATGAGCTCTAAATCTTTCATTCTTCACATTTTCCCTTGGGAGAGAATCAAATCCTTGTGTTATTCCTTCTGTGGTTACTTTGTATTTTAACCTCAGCCTAGTCCTGCAAATTTCCTACCTCTAAAAGAAACTATCTCTTGCATGGAATCCATTTTCTTGTTCAATGGCTTAATATATTGCATCAATGGTCCAGATTCATCAAAGAGATAAAGGATTCATGGTGGAGGTTTTTCCTCACTCAAATTTTAATGTGACATTCCTATCTGTTAAAATTTGACAGAAGAAACTTAACCAATAATTCTAACAATATTTAAAATATTTATTTAGATACAGAAAATCAATCTATCATTGTCAGTAGCAATATCAACAAAACTTTATGAAGACCTACCATGTGTAATACATAGGATAGGTGTTACAGACAGAGAAAAGTATGAGACATGGGACACTCCTTTCACATCCCTATTTTTATGAGACACATATCTAACTGGGACCTATTCGGTATTATTTCCGTACATATTTGATAATGGCCACAATAACACCTTGATTATTATTGACTTCAAATTACACTGTTACCTGTGGATAGATTGACAGCTGCATCCTTGTACTCTTTTCCTTATGTAATGTTGATTTCAACTTTATTGATATTCCGGGAAATTTAGAACACTGGAATGAATACTGGATTTGGAGCCAGACACCCAGGTTCAAATTCTTACTCTGTCATTGCTAGTGAGACCCTATGGAAATCATTTAAACTCTCTAGGTCTTACTTTATTTTCCAAAAGAAAGGACTATACTGGATGACTTTTATGTTCTTTACAGTTCTAAATCTATGGTTCTATAACCTTTACTTAGTGTCTTTATTAAAGTATCCTTCCACTAAGAGCCTCTACTTTGACAAATTTTTTAAAAATTTGTTGACATACGAGTATTTTTATTGTTGACTTTTAATTTTTCCCTTAGCTGTCATCCCAGCAAGGAAACGTTTTGAAACACAAATACCACTATTTATAGTCTAGGAAAAATTTTCCAGCAGGCAATTCTGAAACCTTTTAGAAATCTGAGAGATGAGTTGACTTGTCCCATCAAGAAGTGGTACCATAGTTTCCTGGTGTCCATGAAAGCAAAGAGATAATACTCTAGCTTTTTATAACTCAGTTTCTCACTATATATCTTTTAATTTTATTTTTTTAATTCAAAAGATTCCACAATATAATTCAAATAGAGATAACAAATACTTTCCATGAAATAATTATATGATGACTTGGCATTTAATTTATACACATACCTTGTCCTTCCTGATTGAGATGTAATTTGGTTGCCTGAGAAGCATAGCTTAAATTAAATTTAATTCAATTGTATATTTGTAACTCTAACACTTAGCACAGAGCATGACACTGTTGTTGTGAGGATTAATTAGTTATTGATTTATATATAGTTTATGTGGACCTAGCAGGAAGGGCTGGAGAATTCCAAGATGGAATGAAGAAGTAGGAAGTGTCTTCTTGCTCGCTGGGAGAGACTCCATGGTGGTTGGGACAAGTTGCAACTGACCCTAGGAGACACCAGATTACCAGTGATCCTGTGGAAAGACTGTCACGTACTTGTGGGAGATTTTGGTAGAGACTACTAATCCCAACCTGAGTTGCAGGACATTTTGGGCTGGGTCAGCTCCCAGAATCTACCCACCTGGAAGAGTACAGCAGGTGGTCCTGGAGGAGCAGAAACACCACTGTAGTGAGTCTGGACTCTGCTAAGAGGATACCCACTTCATTCCAGCTTTTCTCTGGGCCCTGTCTTGCTTAGGTCTCAGTTAGTATATAGATAAGTCCCTTCCCTGACCCTGGGTTTGCCCTTAGTCTGAAGAGTGTAGTTATCCTTATTCCCATCCTTTATCTTAGTTGTCCCTGATTAAAAGTGTTATAAAACTCTTACCTTTACTTTGCTGGTTTCATATGTCTAGTCTAGATACTGCAGTGTGGCAGTTGGGCCTAACTGCCACTTCAGTAACAGTTACCTCCAGTAGTTAAACCTGGTTTAAATCTGTTTAAAAATCTGACATTCCTGTCACCCTCACACTCTTCTGGACCCACATTTTAATATTTAAGGCACCTTCCCTGGATTTCCCCATTACAACACACAGTAGGTACTTAAAAATGCTATTATTATTATTATTATTATTATATATGTGTATAACTATATATATGTGTGTGTATAACTATATACACATATATAAGTATTATGGCAATTATTAATAACATATAATATTAAAGATGTTTTGATAAACTGAATGAAAGTTAGATTTCCATATCTCTGAAATATTGTCCTGTTATCAAGGCTATACATTTATTGAATGCCTATCTATATATTATGCTGTACTTTGAATATAAATTATATGCAGTTGAACAAACATTTACTTAGTTTTCTCTTTGTACCAGGGACTGCTCTAGGTGCTAAATTATAATATCATATGGAAGATAAAGCATGTGATAAAAATAAAACCATGACAGATGATAATTCAGAATGTGATCAGTATTTTAGGGTAGGTATAAACAAAGGCCAGCTGAGTGGCACAGTGGATAGAATGCTGAGCCTTGAGTCAGGAAGACTCATCTTCTTCGTTTCAAATTGGGCCTCAGACACGTTCTAGCTTAGTGAGCATGGGCAAAGCACTTAACTCTTTTTTTGCCTCAATTTCCTCATCTGTAAAATGAGTTTGAAAAGGAAATGGCAAAGCGTTCTACTACTTCTGCCAAGAAAATCCCAAATCAGGTAACGAAGAGGCATACATGAGTGAAAACGACTCAACAATAAACAGAGATTCTGATTAAGAGAATCAGGAAAACTTATATGGAGGAGGTAGCATTTGAACTGGACTTTGATTTATTTTTTATTTTTTAACCAAAAGAGATGAAGAAGGAAGAGGAGTTAGAAGACACAGAGACAAATAAGAGCAAAAGCAATAGTTCAAGAAAGTATGAAATATATTTGGAGAATGACAAATTTGGCTAGAATATAAACTGTGGATGTATATGTAGATGCTCATTTTATTTGTTATTTATTAAATTCATAATTATAGAAATATATTTTTAAAACAGAAATTTCCTAAGAAGTCAAGCTGCTTGGGAGAAGAGGACAAAGCTTAGAATGGCATTCTAAATACTTGACCCTTATTCTATAAGCAATGAGTATAACTAAGGTTATTTATTTGAGCAGGGGAATAACAATATCAGAGTTGGACTTAAGCAAGAATAGTCAGTTTTTGCCCAGGTTTTTATAGTATAATCCTGCAGTAAACTTATTATAGACAAGAGTGAGTGGGTGATTCTAACACCTTCAACTATGCCACGAGGGAAAAACATCCCCACTCTAAAAGCAGTAGTCCAGCAATAGCTATAAAAACCATCAAGATTCCCTGCAGTCCTGGTTAAAAATAACCTGTCTCTGTCCCCTGACAACTGAAGAATATTACACAGTCATGCCTCTGAGGGAGAGAGCTCAGGGGAATTTTGTGGTCTTATCTATTCTTCCGTGGAACCCATGCTTGGCAATGTCTTATTGTTATGTTCCATTTTCTCCATGATGTAAATCTGTTCTTTCTTCTGGGCCAATGCCTTCAGTTATAGTTGAAGAAAGATGAGCCTGGCAATCAATCAATAAGCATTTGTACCCACTATGTGCCAGGCACTGTTTCAGGCACTACTCCATCACATCTACATCAGGAGAAAATAAAAAAAGTGCCTTTGCAGGTCTCATTATTTGTGTGGGGCCAGAAGAATTTTGAGATGAGTTGTATGCTGGTCGATTCAGTGGCTGCTGATGACAGTTATTTTCAGCTTAGTCTCTAAACACAGAGGCTCACACCTGTGGCTAACAGAAATGAAAATGTAATGCCTTCAGGAAAAGCTGATAATATCACTATCTTTAAAACATGTACATACACCCAACCATGCACATATACACAGCATTAATATTTGTGTTTTTGAGGAGAAACTAGCATTCTTTAAATACAACTCATCAATGAATTCTATGATTATTGGAAATAACAGTGGTATGTAGTATTTAGATCTTAAAGGGTTTTTGAATACCAACTATTCCAATCTCTTAATTTTTAGAAATGATGTGATTTATTTTTCCCTTAATTTTATGATTACATTTGTTTTTATAGTAACCATTGCCCAGACTACTCCCCCTCAACAGAATTTTCCTTATATGCAAGGGAAAGAATTTAGCAAAATCAGCAGCTGACAGACTATACAACACTTCACAAATAGAGGCTCCTATTTTTCTGCTGAAAGAAAGTATCTATATTTCATCATGTGCTCTTTCCAAGTTTGTTGATTTATTTCACTTCCCCCCAATTACATATATACTTGTAATAATCACTTTTCTGATATTTTGCAATCCATGTTCTCTCCTTCTCTGAGACAAGAGGTAATATGATATAGGTTATATGTGTGCTGCCATGTAATATATATTTCCATATTCATCATACTTTGAAAGAAAATATATATATATCACTTACTTAACAGAAAAAATCATGAAGAAAGTTAAATGTAGAATGATATGCTTCAATATGCATTCAGACTCCTTCAGTTGCAGTTTATGGGATAGCCTTTTCTTCACAAGTCCCTTGGTATTGTCTTGGATTCTTCCATTGATGATAATAGTTAAGTCATTCACAATTGACCATTGTATGTTATTGCTGTTACTGTGTACAACGTTCTAGTGATTCTGCTTACTTCACTCTGCATCAGTTCGTATAAGTCATTTCAGGTTTTTCTGAAATATTCCTGCTTGTCACTTCTTGTAGCTGAATAGTATCCATTACTCAACCACTCCCCAATTTATGGGTATTCCTTCACTTTCCAATTCTTTGCCACCTCAAAAAGTTGTTATAAATATTTTTGTATGTACAGGTCTTTATCCTTTTTTTAAAAAAATCTCTTTGATTTGCAGACCTAATAATGGTATTGCTGAGTCAAGAGGATGTATAGTTTCATACACCAGATGAGAAATATTTATAAAGTGCTTAATTGCTTAGCATAAAGTGGAAACTACACAGATGTATCTTCCTTCCCTTTATTCCCCCATCTTCTTCTATTACCATTACAATAAAAGAAATTTCCTTATCCTGGATTTTAAAGCCCTTCATAGTCTGATTCCCATATATCTTCCTAGATTTGTTTCTAACTTCTATTTCAGTCTCATTGGTGTTCTGATCATTTCTTTTTTTAAAACCCTTACCTTCTGACTTAGAATCAATACTGTGTATTGGTTCTAGGGCAGAAGAATAGTAAGGGCTAGGCAATGGGGATTAAGTGACTTGCCCAGTGTCACACAGCTAGGAAGTGTCTAAGGCCAGATTTGAACCCAGGACCTCCCATCTCTGGGCCTAACTCTCAATCCACTGAGCCACCTAGCTGCCCCCCCCCCATCATGTCTTCTTGTGTTGCTTTTTACTCTTTTTAAGTAATGCTACCTACAATTGCCACCATTCTACTTTGTAGCATTTTGAAAATAAACATCTACTCTAAACCATTACTGCCCTTATGATTATTTCCCTACATAGCAAAGAGATTGTACATTTGATGACTAAATAAGGTTCTTCATTGTGATAAATCAAAATCATCTAAGAAATAGTACTAAACAGAAGTAATACCTTTACTTGTATCCCTTTCACATTTTTATCAACTTAACTATTTAAATAGGTTGAATTAGAGATTTTACAATTGTGTATTGTATCTTCCTTTTTTCTTTTAATTTAGCATAAATTTTAGCTAATGAAATATCCAGTCATTAATCTGACTGTATAGAAAGCTGATTCTGAAATACATCTAGTATTTTTACAAAATCATTACATGCTTTTCAATATATAGTCAATGGCATGTGTAATGTCCAATGCCATCTATATCTTTTCTTAAACAAAGTAGTGATGATATATAGGCATGATGCTTATAGTATTGAGAAATGGCTTCTTTAATTTCACAATTCCCACCTTTTTCATCATATATCTTACCACTTTTTGTCTAACCTCTCATCTGTTTAGATCACCTAGTATGAAGACAGAAATCTTAGTTTAGAGAATTTTGTCAAGCACTTCATAGATTTTTTTTCTTCACCTTTGAAACAGATATTGACATAAAGGCCACAATTATATTCTTGGTGCTTTGATTACCCTTATCTGAAAGGCAAAATTAATGAAAAATAATTATTAAGTACTTACTATGTGCTAAGAATTATGCTAGCACTTGGGAAGACAATCCTTGCCCTGAGGAAACATATCCTAATGAGTGGGAGACACACATATAGGGGCTGGTGACTAGAAGAAGTGATATTTTAATTTGGAAAGTTATAGTGATTGTAATTGGATCCATAGAGGAATATATAAGCACATTGACACATTTTCTAGACGAGAAATAGACAATTATCACATGAAATTAGGTTGTTCTTTTTCTCTTGACTATAACATGTAGCCAACTCTTCCAAACCTTTTATTCTTCTCAGGAAAACTTTTGAGCCATACTTCCTTTAGCTGCAATTATTTTTTTTTAATTCTAAATTCATAGCAAGAATGTCAATGTGAAAATGTCAGATTCTCTAGTAATATATCAGTTAATTAGTATGATAGGTAGACTACTAGTCTTGGAAATAGTGAGAGCAGATTTCCTATCCTGCCTCTGACTGTCCAGCTCTGTGACCAGGAAGAAATTAACTTAGCCATTCAAAGTCTCAATTTTTTTTCATCGATAAAATGGGGATAGTAATAATGTTGTGTAATCAGAAAATTCTGTACCTTTGAACTACATCTCCCAATATCCCTTTCCTCCCTCATCCCCACCTTGTGTGCTTACATAATGTTTATAAGTTTGCAGTAAGCCCACCCTCTCTCTCTTCTCTCAGGACCGTGGCTGGGTTAGCACCCTTTTTACTCTAGCTTTTTATTTTAGTTATTATATAATAAACTTTATAAAATATAATATACGGAGTATTTGGATATTAATTTTTAATCTTACAATGTAGTGTTACCATTTAGGATTGATATGCAATTTAAATACAATTCTTTAAAGTGAGTTTTACATGAATTAATTTAATTTTCATCATTTAGTGATTTGACAAAGTTAATGGTTCCCATAATTAATTAATGTTTATAGACAATGTAAAGAATGCATATTATTAACATTATGATTCACTCTTTCACATTTCTCTGCTATCAGTTGAAAAGGATCACAAAGGACTGAAGACTCTTTTGAATTTGTATCTGTTTCACCAGTTGCCATGGCCAAAGAATTAATCAATTACTTCCCTAATTTTGGTGATGATATTGTTGGGATTTAGCTACCCTGATTCTCAAACAGTAGACAAATTTTGCCTTCAGACCCATCCTTATGTCATTTCTCATTTATTAGAATGTATTTTAATTGTTTCCTGTTGGCATGGGCTCTGAAAACACAGTATCATTGCCATGCAATGATATGGCTTTGGAGTAAAATTTTTATGGAGGTTTCAAGCAGCTCTTGATCCTTTTCTATAGCATTTCAGGTGTTACATCATGACATTTCAATTACAATTGTCTTTCTCATTAATAGAGAACTTAGTTAAAGCAAGTTCACAATAAGCCAACCTGGAGCTCTTTACGTTCTAGCAAGAAGGCTTTTGAGTTACTAAAGTCATTTCCAGATTTAAATTTTGGATACTTCTTCCTTGAGAAATGCCATCAACGAAGTGTTGAACAGCAGCAAAGTTGAGTTTGTACAATGTTTGCTCACGTTTTAAGCAATGTCCAAGAACAAAGGTGAAAATTTTATTGAAGTTCAGCATGCATTTAAACAAATGGGCAAGTGCATGGTCACAGACTTTAAATTCTGTTGTGGGCTGGTTAATGTATAATAATAGATTAAAATATGAGGACAAAAGGTCTTTTGGGCTATTTGATACTTCAACAGGTACATAAAATTAACAATAAGTAATGTCCATAGAAGTAGAACTCTAAAGAACAAGTTTTGTTTTGTTATGTTTTTGAAGATTGAAAATTAAGTATATATATTATGTACCCTTCTGAGATTAGTGCAATGGTCATTCCTTTATAATTATAAAGGAATGGAACACTTTTTTGTTTATTTGACCAATAATCTTAGAAGAGTAAGGATACAGGGTACCTAGGATGCATACTGGATAGAGTGCCAGACCTGGAGTTGAGAGGTCCTGGGTTCAAATCAGGCCTTATATTTTCTAAGTGTGTGACCCTGGATAAGTCACTTAACCCCCATTTCCTAGCCCTTACCACTCTTCTGTTTGAAACTAATATGTAGTATTGATTCTATGACAGAAAATAAGGGTTAAAAAAGAAAGGCAAAAAATATCCAGACTGGCATTACCACAAAATATAAACACATGATCCCGATGCACAGCATATCATCGCCTAGTTCCATGCTTTTGCCCAAGATGCTTCCCCATACCTGAAATGGTCTTTCTTTTCATAGCAGTCTCCTGAGAATCCAGAGTTTGCTTTAGAGTTCATCTCTGGTGCCAATTGACACGTGGCACCTTTGCAGGACCTCAAAATTTTTGGCACTTCTCAATCACTGAAACCAGTTTTTAAAATGGACTTGGATATATACCTTGCATTAAAATCCTAAGTGGGATGTAAGCTCTTGAAGAGCTGAGAATTTCATTTCTGACTTTGTGTTCTCAGTACCTAACAGTATCTTGTACATAACAGGGATTCAACTAATGTTTATGGAATTGAAATAATTTGTTTTATACATTTTGACCAAAACTGTTCAACTCTTCTCTGAAAAATTCTATACCCCAAGTAACTAAAATAAAGACTATAATAATAATCAGATTAATTCCATAACAATATTTAGTCTGTTAGGTAAAGGAAATATGTAGAAAAAAGTAAGATTATTCCATACTGTAATATATAAACATATTCACCCCCAACACACATATACACATAAACATATATAGATATATTGTCTAGAAAATCAATTGTTCAATTTTTTTAAAGTTTATTAAAATAAAAAAGAGAACTATGAGGGAAATATATGTATATAATATAAAGTTATACAGATCCTGCTCTCACAGAACTTATAGTCTAACAATTACATTATTATTATTATTAATTTGTAGATGTGGACCTCAGACCATAGGATATACTAGTTTGATGTTCTAAAAACTCTGTAAAAGTTTCCAATTTTTAAGATGCAGGTATATTTTTCTCTCCCTGACTCAATAGATCAAGATGAAATCTAAATAATGCTGGAAAAATATTGTGTTTATTAATTTTAAGAAAAATAGAATATATCTCAATAAATTTTTAGCAATGATAGTATTAGCTCCTTCTCTTACCCCAATTCCCCTTCTAATCTGCTGCTAAAAAGCTGTCAGAAGTGACTATAGGAGAGCAATTAATTTTTGACACCAACTATGAGTTCAACTGAGGTTATAATATCCTTTGTTATCATTGACATCATTCTAAATTTTATCAGTGACAGATCTCTTTCAATTTACTTTTTTGTGAGTACATATCAAATGGATTTATTCCTTTTTAATATTTTCATAAAACAATTTAGAAAAAACTTATTGATTTATTTTGTATTGCAAATGTGATTATAAACTGCAATTAAAATTCTACCTAAGTGATAATCTCCAACAATTCACTGGAGTATCAATTTACTTTTTTGGATAATTTTAGTGATCTGGGCTAGCTAGGAGTATTGTTAGATAGATTTTTAAGCCAACTGGATAACTAGAAACAAAGAACTGTGAGTAATGGAGCAAGAGTAACAATGAAAAGAGTTGGAAACCCTTAGAACTCTTTCCTTGTTCTAGTTTCGTTCAACAATTTAATCAGTAATAATATAATGGATAAAGAACTAGCTCTATGGCACGATTATCAAGACAATAAATGCCACTAAGAGAAGAGGAAATGCTAACACATAGAAGTGGTAGCAAAAATTATCTCAATGAATTAGAATGACAAGACAGACTTATCCTTCCAATGATAACCTCAGATCCAGTTATGTGATTCCAGGCAAATCACTTAATCCTGTTTGCCTCAGTTTCCTCATCTGAAACTTCATAAAGAGTTGGATATAACTGAAATGACCGAAAAACAAAATTCTAAAATTCTAGAACCACCCTACAGAAGACCTAGGTAGTCTATAAGGTCCCTCCAAACCCTAAAATTCTAGTACTACTCTATAATAAGTCCTAGATGGTCTCTAAACCTGTTCCCCTGACACACACTCTAAAATTCTAGTACTATTCTACGACAAGGACTAGATAGTCTCTAAGATCTCTCCCAACCCTGTAATTCTACCACTACTCTACTATATTACTACTATACAAGGCCTCATATTCCTGTCTCCACTCTAATCATTAAGCCCCATAAGAATGCTAGTCATGGGAATTGTTATTTGACATTTATTTATTTTACAATTTATCTCAAACTGAATTTACTGAGGGGAAAAATGCACTAAGGAAGCCAAACTGCTTTGTCAGCACCTATTTGTTTATAGAAAATTTAAATGCAGGTGACCCTATTCTTGGTCAGAAACCTTGAGATTAGAACTGTTTCTGCCTCAGTGAACAGTACATGCATTCTGGCTTTTCCCTTGCACCACAACCAGATTTTAAGAGAAACACGCAAAAGCAACAGGCATTTATTAAGGGGCCAGATTCAGGGCATCGCTTGTGAAAATAAATAGCCAGCCATTTTAAGGTAAAGTATGATCCTAATCAGCAAGTTTTTCACTTGTTATGCTGACACGGTACATTTATTTCAAATACAGCACTACCACTGGAAGAGCTTGGGAGAACAATTCAAATATCCCTAAGATATTATCAATCCTTACATCAACATTCAAACAGGACATTGACTAAGGAACTAGTATCTGTATAAAGATTTTGGTTAAACAATTTAGGCAAGGGTTTTTTTTTTCCTTATTAAGCAGGATCTTGTATATTTATAAAAAAATGAAATCATCCAAGAGCATCCTACTTTTAACAGCCTCTAGGAAATTAGATTCCACACGCTCCCTTGGCAATTTTCCCCAGTATATAAATATTCTCGCTGTTAGGAAGCTTTTCCTTAAAATCTGATATATAAGATCATGTAGTTGTCATTCAGATCTGTCCATAAAATCATAGATTCTTAGAATTGGAGGGAATTTAGAGGTTATCAAGTCCTTCCTTCTACCCCGTTTAAAAGTCTTAAAACTACTTGTGAACAAGTCTTCCCATTTTCTGCTCAATGTTTTTTTAAAATTTATTTTGACATGCTATAAATTAATAAATTACATTGTTTAAAGGATTACCAGTAATCAGAGTATTTTCCCATTTCCTGCTCAAATACTACCTGTGACAGGGAAGTGAGGAAACCTCTTCTATCCTTTAAAAACTCCACTTAGCAGATTTATTTTAGTTTTTTGTTGTTGTTTCATTTGCGTCTGACTCTTCATGATTCTTTTTCGGGTTTTCTTAGAAAAGATACTAGAGAGATTTGCTATTTCTTTGTTCAGTTCATTTTACAGATGAGGAACTGAGGCAAACAGGGTTAAAGTGATTGCCCAGGATCCCACCACTAGTGTCTGAGGACACATTTGAACCCAGGTCTTCCAAACTCCAAGCTAAGCACTCTAAACACTGCTCCAACTAATTCATCAAGTTCTTTACATTAGTCAAAATGTGACTTTCTAACATAGGATTGATCATCTGGTTCAAGGGGATATCACTGGGGTTTTGGCATTAAAAGATCACTCTACTACAAATATGAATAACATGGAAATACATTTTGAACAATAATACATGTATAACCCAGTGGGATTGCTTGTCAGTTCTGGGAGGGGGAGGAATGAGGGGAGGGAAAAAATCATGAATCAATGTAACCATGGAAAAATATTCTAAATAAATTTTTTTAAATGTGACTTTACATAACTTCCTCTAGTAAGGGAGTTTTCTCCTTATAGTAATCTTGTATGAAATTTTAATACTTCTATTAAATTACTTCTAAGGCTTTTCTTTGAAACCATTTTAATTAGCTCAGAACAAGAATTTAGAGTCTCGAATTCTTGAAAAATTGAAAAAATATTTTAGCCAAATTCTATAAAAATCATGACATTTTATGGAATTTGACCACTGACCTATTTCGTATTTGGCTAATAACTCTGCAAAACAGTAGACCTAGTTGAGCAGCTTAACCATAGTTTAACTAACCTAAGGAGAAACTTGGTGTTTGAAATTAGCCCTGGTTCAAAACACTTTTACTTTTCTAAGTAGAGATGAAGGAAGATTTGGATTATGATCTAGCTAAGGTAATTCAGGGAGGATGGAATAGAATTCAAAAAAAGGGTTTTTTCCTCTTTTTCCCTAGAGGAAATATAAATATTTACAACAGTAATAATACTGTTCTTTTCGAAGAAGGAAAAGGGCATAAATGCAAAATGATCCACTTTGGGACAAACTGGTATAAATAACTCTTTTACTTTCCTCTACTTGCCAGAGCTCTCAGCACACTTTCTCTATGACTCTTGACTCAGCTTTAAATGAAAATCATTTTAAACCTCAAAAATGTGTCCTTCTTACCTCAGTCTCCTATGAAAATTTAAAGAGATGCAGAGGCCTGGGCATTTAAATGTCTCATAGTGTGCACACCTGCAGGCTACACTACCAATAGTGCCATTTAGAAAGGGCCAAACTCCAATCCCCAGAAAAGTGCCTGGTTGATCACAGAAACTCCAACAGTCCCCAGAATATCATATCTTTTGGGGGCATTGTTTTAACAAATGTATTTGAAAGAAAAATGTTCTTAGTTAACTACAGTTCCCAGAATCCCTTGCAGAACATTCTGTCTCAATACATCATCAACTGACAAAGGCCATTGCTTCCTCTGGCAGAACTTAAAGAAAAGGGAGTAAGAACACTATAGTATGCAAAAAAATTTCAATACATAAGAAACACTGGTGTGCAATTTTGTCAGAATTTATATTCTTTTAGGGTAAGATAGATCAGAAATCTATTTTTAACCAAAGGATCTTATTAAACTAAGAAGATTGCCTGTTACTCCACAGTTGTTTCAAGCAGGAGTGTTTGATGGTGCTCTTTATAAACAAAAGAAAATAAATCTAAACAAACTAAAAGATGTTTATTACAAAATATTGTAATTCATGAAAAAATATTTCTCTCTGGATTGCATATTTTGGATGCAATTTATGCTACAGTTTCTCTTCATTAACCACATCTCACAGAATTTTCAAAGCATCAGCTTGCATATTATTAACATGTGTTTAAAGTAACAATATATATAGCAGTAGAATTCAAATAAAAGGTTCATTACAAGGCATAAAGCTTTTTTCAGTGTATTGTGTACATGCTGAATTCTTTAGAATTTTAGGTCTTTTTGTTAAATTGAATTAGATTTTACCTAAACCAGCTAGATTAATAAGTATCTCATTTTACATTGTAGAGTAAATAAAATGACTCATTTCTTGTTTTATATTTAATGTATAATAAAATGTCATATAATATTCCATAATGTGAATATGTAATTCACGTATTTTCTATTTTTTGGATATAAAAACATTAAAAGGCAGTTGTTATCCTGTGTTATTATTTCTTTTCCTGTTAGATTATATCATTACATCCTTGTAGAGTTGTGCTTATTTTGTTATTTATGAAGTGCTATAATTTTAGATCTTGAAGTGACTAAAGATAGATTATTGTGTCAATTCCATTGAAACTTCATATGCTTAGAAAGGCAATATGATACAATATGCACAAAAAATTGCACAAAAAAATTGCCTCTGAGATTAGAGAAGCTGGATTCAAATTCTGTTTCTCTCACAGTGTGATCATGAGAAAATTACTTAACTTTGGCTTCAGTTTAACTCTCAGTTTCCTCAATTATAAATTAAGGGGGTTGGATTAAATTAATTTCATCTCCAAATCTAGAATCTTCAAAAAGATTGAAATTTTTCAACTAATCAAAAGTTGTATATGGGAAATTGAATCTAAAAATAATTCCTCAAACAATGCCCAGATCATATTATCAAGGGGCATTTATGCTATTTAACTTTTTCATCTTACAACATAATCTAATAGAAATATCATGAAATGAATTCAGAGTTTTGTAGACTACAGAAAAAAACTAAATCAGATTGAGATTCCTTTAGTCCAACCATTCTATTTTCCAATTTCTAAAATTCCAAGAATTTTAATGGAATTCTGTAGGAAGTGTCATCTAAAGTAATCATTCTAAGTTTTGTGGAAATTTGCCTGGACTTATTATACATTTAAAGAAAGTACTTTATAAACCTTATTTTTATTTATTATTGTTGTTTTTGTTGAGAAGCATCAGGAGTTAGAGGAGACCAGCTCTGGAGACAGAAAGACCTTGGTCCCAGTCTGTGTCTGATATATGCTACTTATGTGCCCATTGGCAAAACAGTTAGACTTTTTGTACTCTCAAGTAACTCTAAGATAGTAAGTTACCAACATGTTGATAAGGTACTTTTGGGAGGTTGTCTCCACACTAGGAACTAGTCACACTGTTGAAATACGATATGTGGCCATTTTTTAAAAAAAACTGAATATGTGATTTAATAGATTTAGGGAAATCTCAATAAGGATCTCCAAATGTCTATGTTAATTTGACACCTCCTCTGAAACTAGATATTTGTCTGGACAAATTGTAAGTTTCAGTGACTTCAGAGTTATATAGTCAATATATGTTAAAAGCAAAGCTTCAAAATCTGGTCTTTCTGATCGTAAGGAGAATTTTCTAAATGCTATACCATGCTCCCTCTAATAGAATATTGTTATTCATACTGATAAATACTTGGCATGACACTGCTTATCAGTGGGTCTATAATGTACTAGACTTTAGTTCTTAATTTTATGACTACTGTTTTTATTATTAATTCATTCATGGGGATTATCATATTTGTTTATTCATACATTCAATAAATATTGATGACCTAACACAGTCAAGGCACTATGAGGAGTTTTATAGGGGTGGCGATAAATAAGATATGATGCCTATTCTAAAGGAGTCTACAGACTATTGGGGAAGATAACAAGGAAACATTCTCTACCACATGAGAAATTAAAATGCTCTAATTGGCAACAGATAGATAAATGGATAGATATGAATTAGACACTCATCAAAGGAAAGCAAGGGAATATAAAATTCTCTTCCAAAAATTGTTATGTGAATGAAATTTGGGATTCATCTCTCCCCCTCCCCCCATTTTGACCTCCATTCAAGAAACTATCTCAACTTAATCTTCTGTGTCTTTGCAAATAACTAGGATGGGAGAAATGATATTCTCCTTGTATTCCAAAGAGACAAATAACCATGGATGTACTGAAAAATGTTAAAGAAAAGGGAAATAAAATTTCTAGGATATAATCCAATTTATTCTCATTTTTTAAATCTTTCAATTCAACAAGGTGTGTAGATGAAATAAATAAATAGATTAAAGGCAAATAAAAATAGTTTATAGAATAATGCCCTCCAATCAAATAATTAATTTAGAGAGCCAGTTTTCCTATACTTCAAGCCTATCTTTCATATTCTTTTTCCATGAATTTGCCCTCCTGAATGTAATACTATCTTTTCACATGTACCCTTACCTCAAGTTATAGCTTCATAGTTTGAAAACTCCCCATAATTGGAATACATTCAAATTAATTCAGTTCAACAACCATTTATTAAGTGCCAAGCTTTGGGGATACAAGAGCTGGAAGAAGATAGTCTTTGCCCTCAAGGTGCTAACACTCAATGTACATGTTTTGGAGACAAGTTCACATACTCATTGTTTTTAAGTATGATAGGATTACGTGGCTTTCACACCTAATATCAGCTCACTGTCACTGGTCCGGTCTTATCTGCTTTCCAGATTTTCTCTGCTTTGAAGACAATTCATTTCTTTGCCAGCAAGCACTATCTGTGGAGTTGATGACTATGTATCCAGGAGCATTCAGAAATACTTCTACCTCTTCTTCCTCGGGGGCATCCTTTGTGCGCACTCCCTTCCCTCCCCCCCCCCCCCCAGAATCAGAGTCTTCTTGACAGCTGTGGAAGGGCTTGGTCACCTGTTCCATGATGATTAGACTTCCTTGCATTTGGGTGGCAAGAATTGAATATTTAAATTGGAGTGCTTTTGAGCTCCTCCTTCACCACATAATTTCCCCATTAATTGGAAGTGAACAATGGAGGCTAAGGGTATTTCAAACATAAGAGCCTGTTAATAACAGCTCTGACCTCCGACAAATAGAGTCTTTTCTGTCTGCATTTCTGTGCCCTAGCTTGGAATTTACCTAAGAACTAGCTGGGAAAATGTCCCCGTTCATCCCCTGAAAACAAGGCGATCTGGATGACATCTCAACTCTTTTTCTTTATCAAAACCCTAAATCCCAGGAAGGCGGAGGGTGCTTAAGGCTCTTTCCTCACCTACCTCACAAGGTTTCCGGTCAGAGGGTTTAGAAATAACCGCACGGTTCTCTTCCTTCGTATCCTAATATATGCAAGAGCAAGAATCTAGAAACCAAAAAAAAAAGTCCCTCTTCTTTCATTTACCAGCTAATGCTCAAGTCTTTGAGGCCTATTACTAGCTCCCAATTCTAGCACTGAAGTGAAAGCTGCCTCCCCCCAGGGAAAAACCACAGCAACTTCATTTATAAAACCTATTTGATTTCCTTCCCCTAATCTTCCTACAGCCCTTTTCACACTGCTGCGTGCTTTAATTTTGCTTTCAGTCAGAAGTTTAAAAACTTTAGCTTCTAATAACTGGAAAAAATGGTTATTTAAAGATAACTGCAAGTTACTTAACATGCCAGACTATCATATGCTTGCTGCTTTGAAGCTGCAAATTAATGACGAACAGGAACAGGGACTATCTTTCAGAGGAAACTGACCTCTTTCTAATGGCACATCGCTAATGTCATCTGTCTACTGCATCTCATTATGTGAATTTCACGGAGTTAAAAAAAAAAGTATCTTAAGGCTGTGCACAAATAAAAAGGACCTTCTAGTATTGAACACTTTGAAAATTTTTGATCTCTCCAAATACCTTCCTTAGATACTGGTTTCCCCTTTTGTGCCTGGCACGCTGGTTATGTCATCTATTCTCTGTGACTAATTATGTTAATTTTGTGCCATAAAAGTAACTGAAGGCTGTTAAGGAATAAAAGCTTTTGAGTGGCCTTATTTCATAAACACCCCTTTTGAACAAGGCACATTTAGTCATATTTGCAGTCACAGAAAGAGTCTTGTGCTAAAAATACAACAAAGGCTCTTGAATATGGCCATTTATTCCCACTTTATTAGGTAATTTATGAAAAAAAGTATGAAGGGAAGCCTTTTTGTTACTATAATTTGCATAAAGCTGGTGCCCCATTAATGAGATAACTTCCTGCCTTTTGTGTATCACCAGCTGGAAATAGAAATGGAGGAACTTTTCTGTCGCCCAATTACTTAACCTGCTGAGTTCAGAGTTGGAAAGTAAACAGGATTCCAATCTGCCAAAGAAGTTGAATTTTGGTTGCTCTATCTTGATTTTTTTTTAAAATTCAATTAGGAGACCAATGAAAGCCAAATGTTAAAAACAAACTAAATGTCAATGAGGCTATATATGCTATGTGAGTGTTTTCATTTTTTGAGAATTTTACTGATTTGATAATTACATTTTCCCCTTTGGCGTACAGTGGTGGTATACTTTTTCTTATACTGTGTCAAATGAGTAACATTTGATCATCTTTTATGAAGATACTGTGGCACCACTGTGAGAGAGGAAAGGAATATCTATGAGCTCAGGTTTAATTCAGATTTCTTCTTGTTAATCTCGTTATTTTGGTATGAGTCAGTCTTCTAATATAGAGTTTTAATCATGATATATTTTAATTATACTTTAAGAATGTTACTAAAAAATTATCAGCCTCTATAATGCAACTTACAAATGAAATTAATTTTTAATAATATAATATTAATTTATCACATATTGAGAGGCAAAAATGTCCTAGGCCTTATATGTAATTTAAAATGATCATCTTTGTTCTAAGGGTTATATTGTAAATTCCACATATATATAGAAAAAGTTTGGAGGAAAAATTGTGTATATGTTTGAGGAAAGAGGTACTGGTGACATTTGAAATGTTTTTCCTGTTTGTTTTTATGGGGGGAAATGACTTCTTTCAAATAACTGGCTGTTTTTTCCTAGGAGAAATGGAGAAAATAGAAAAAGAATTAAAAATTGGGGAAGCAAAAGCTTACTTATATCAATCAGTATTTCAAGAATTATCATCATCATCATCATCATCATCATCATCATCATCAAGAGAGCATCTTTGTATATACTCATTGTACAAAGAAGACAACCCTTCTGTGATGTAATAGATGGTTTAATGAATTTTTGTAGAAAAAAAATAAAATCTAGTATTTGTTGGCTAAGCCTCTTGGTAATTATCCTCTCCAAACTTAGCTAGGCTTGTGCAAGGATAAAAGATAATATCAACTAATCAAATATAAGGTTCAATACCTGAAGCCTTTCCATCTTGGTATGACCTCCTAGAGCTAACGTTCTATTGGTATCACCTTTGACAGTTCTACATAAGGAGAAAATTTCTGGTTTTAAAAAAAATACTCATTTTGCTAAATTAAACCACTTCCTGCTTCATTCATTTTCCAAACCAGATTTGGAAACAACCTTGGTTGGAGAATTGGAGATTACTTGAGTCAAACAACATGGTAAAATAAATGGAGAAGATGAAGTCAAATTAATCAATCAAGCATCACTAAACACTTGCTTTGCAACACGTTCTAAGAATACAAATACAAAGAATGAAAAAAATCCCTACTCTGAATAAGTTTACATTCTAATAGGGGAAAAGTAAAGATGTCTCTATCTTTTTTGTTGAAGGCAGTGAAAAAAAGTAGGTAGATATACTAATAATTTTTAAATTTTTATATATGTATGTGTATGACTACTTTTTTCCTGGATTGGAGTGTTCTTTTCATATATCAGAATAGAGGACAAGGTGAAAGAATCTGGATCTGTGATTTCATCAATGTGAAGTATCTCTACAATAGCAAATCCCTTAGTTAATGTAGATTATCAAACAATCTATAACTTTTAAAGTGCAAAAATGTTGGCTGGGGACCTGCGGAATTAAGTGACTTCCCCATTTTCACATGGCTAGGATGTGTCAGGAAAGTAAACTGAGATCTAGTATTTTTGACCAAGGTTGACCCCAAATCTACTTGTTGCTCATTGACTAAGTCAACTCTAGCATGACTACCCAGTCATACACATTTCACATGTATTTCCTTATTCTTGACTAGTGTAGTCATTAAAAATAATAATAATATTCTGAGTTCTCTTTCACTCCTACTTCAGTTGACAGAATGATGTCTATATATATATATATATATATATATATATATATATATATATATATA
>NC_058132.1:284041044-284066862 GCF_016433145.1 Gracilinanus agilis | reverse complement strand
TATATATATATATATATATATATATATATATATATATATATATATAATACTAAACTCAGAAGAAATGACTTAGAATTGGGCCTGTTCATAGTTGAAGGAAATTATTTCAGCTGTCTGAGGAATTGGAAGACAATTTTTCTGTGCCCATATAGAGTGAAATAGATATACTATTAGCCTGGGAACGAGTAAAACAACTTATTTAAACCCTCTAGGTTATTTACAGTAAGAAATACTTTCCTCCCTATAAAATGAGAGTTATAATACCTGTGCAATATTTATAAGTCTACTTTGTTGTTTTCTCAAATTTGAAATAAAAAATCTCAGTAAAGCATTGCTCAGTGCAGGATTATAAGTGTCATTAAATAAGATCTAGTAATGTTTGAAGAGACATCAACATCTTTTTCTAAGCAACTCTTTATTATATCTTGGGTAAATTGCTATTGATATTTATCCTAATGTAGTGATATAAAATTATTGTGATTGTCTTTGATTCCAACAGTTTTCTTCTCTTCTCTTAGTAGAGGTGCACTGCACGAGTTATTATGATCCCAAGAGAATACTAACTAGTTTTCAAGGAATGATATACAAACTTATTCAGACACTGAATTCTTCCACTCATCCACACATAAGCCTTTGTAGGTCTTTCCTCCAAAGATTTACACAGAGCCTAATCTAGGCCAGAGGATTAATCTAATTACCCACATGTATGCCAAGTTTGTCTTTTTTTATCTTTAAGCAATCTCCTTAGATTTTATATCCAAGAGATAATGACCATATGGGTATAATGGGTACAATCTAGGCAATCCAATTCTATGCCACTATTATTAGGGATATACCTTTTTTTTTTTACATGAAAATATTTAGCTGCTGATTTCTTATGGTTTGCCCTGAATTTTAACTTACACCTGAATTTTTGACCTCTAAAATTTTTGCCCCAACTAATCTAAGAATTTATTCATACAGACACACAAGAAAAATGAAATAATCATTTAACTAATATACCCTAACCACATAAATTATATAAGACACAAACCTTAAAAACAACAACAATGATAATAAATAGCATTTGTAAACTTATATTTGTAAAGCATTGTACATATACTATCTTATTCGAACGTCACAACAGCCCTGTAAGTTAGGTGCAATAATATTCCCATTGTACAGTTAAGAAAAAAGAGGTGGAGAGATTAGGTGACCTGGCAGAGTTACATCTAATAAGTGCCTGAGACAAGACTTATACTCAGATAGATCTCTCTAGTTTATTCTAAATCCAGAAGATAGACTCTCCTTTTCTTCTCTCTTTCTCTCCCTCCCTCAAAATATAACATACATTTTATAGACAGTGCAAAGTAGAATATTTTACACAGAGGGTAGTTAGATGTGAAGAACACATAATCAGGATGAAAAAAATCAGAATTCATCTCTGATTCCAAATAATGGTATTTCTAACATTTCAAGCAAATGGCCAGCTACAGCAGCTGTCTGCCATCCTACGTGTCTCCATCCAAATGTATCCTTCAACTTGCTCATGGTTCCCATTTAGTTGCAATTGGACTTTTGACAAAATTTGTAATTTTTTCAATCACTTATGATTTAATAGAGGTTAGTCATTTGAACCACAGGAACATAGGGGACAAAAACAGTCTAATGAGTAATCCTTAAAGGAGGAAAAAAAATGTTCACAAGCCCAGAGCAAACTTAATTAAAGTCAGTGTAGAGAGCACCCAGAGTGACAAAGCAAAACAATTAAATGTGATATTTTGACTTTAGTATTCTTAGCTCCCCAAGTTTTTTCCTCTCTTTGACTGACTGCCCTCAAAAAAAAAATTAAAAAAAAAACAGCAGACCCTTATTTCCTTTCTATCATCTGTCTCATGGGCAAAAACAAAGTTTTCCAGGCCAGGCTAGAAAATAAGTTTCTGCCCAGAGTTTGACTCTCTTGCGAATAGCTTAACTAAGCTATATTATGTTAAGGAATACACAATATTAAGTTTAAGAACATTAATTGAGCAACAATTTGTGGATATTTAGCTCTAGAGGATTTAAATGATAAATTATAGGAAAACCTTATAAATAAAAGCATAGTTCTACACCCTTCCCCTTTGCATTTATTTAACAAACTCAGTGAACAGCTTATGAAAAAAATCAAATCTCACTATAAACTTAGTACATTGTTATGTCTGTGTATAATGATTTGGGAGACTACCGGGGGGAAAAGTTTGAATCAACAAATATTTTCTACATTCCTACTGGTAACTCCAAGGCCTGTTTTCTTTTCTTCTCTCTCCCCCCCTCTTGTCTGTTACAAGTTATGATGTGTGGATGAAGGCTTTTTCCCATGCAGTAATGACTGTATACTGAGATTTCAAGGGGCTGTTCATGACAATCCCATTTTCTGTGTAATTTCATGGTTGTCTTCTTGAATGAAGATATTGGCTGCTCTGAAGCAGGAGGTCAGACGCTCCTGCTCCCTTTCAGTATTGTTCCAGAGTATGTTTCCTTTCAGCTGATGAAAAGTAATTCATCATTTACACCCCTGAATTCTGCCAGCATTTTTTGAACAACTTTTCTTTCCCTGTGGTACCTTAGGCCCATGAAAGAGATAAATAGGTTCAATACAACACTAGGCCCCAGATCCTGGGAGCAGGTTAGGCCTCTGAGGCCCTAAGCTGCCCCTTTCTCATGATAGAGTTTGTCACCTTTCTACCACTGGAAGTCAAATCCTGTCGACTCAGCCATCTTTCAGGCTCTCTGAAGTGGCTTTGGCACCCACTGGGGCATGTGAGCTTAAAATTGATTTTTTTTAAGATCTGTCAAGTTCCCTTAAGGGACAGAGTTGACAGCCAGCAGGCCTCAACCTATCACAGAGCACTCAATGTGTAAAAGACACCTAGGGAACTTCCTTTGAGGGGCCAAAGGGCTTCAGACTTGTGACATGCTGAGAGGGTGCTGTTGCTAAGAAACTGGCCTTTGGCCATAGAATTTCTCTTGCCTCTTTTGGAAGTATTTTAAGCTACCTCTGTTCTTAAGACAAAAAAAGAGAGAGAGAGAGATGATGTTAAATGAAATCACTGCATGCAGTTTCAGATTCAACGAGCTCGCCCATCACCTGCTTCGTTTAGTAATGAGTTAAGTGAAGCAGCTGCAGCTGCCTGGCAGAGAATATTTGCCTTTAGAAAGGTGTCACCCCGGTGGAATTTACCTAAAAAAACCCAACAGATGCATTAGAGTCCAAGGAGCAAAAAATCATCCAGCAATCTTAATGAAGTCATTGAGGGAATGACTTTAAGCATGGATTGTTCCATTCCAAAGAAAAGAGGAGTCTTGGCCATCCAATGACCACAATAAAATTTCACCTGGAGTCTTGCCTTCTTTCTCTTCAGTAAAAGAGAAGAATAATATTGTGGCAGATCAGAATATGATAAGACAGTGACCCAGTTCTACCAGGGCCACTTCAGCCTTCTTGTTATCTCCAGATCCATTAGTTCATTTTAAAGCCCAGTTCACTTCCTTAAGTTAAAAAGTACAAGAACCAATATTCCCATATAATTTTTGGTAGAGAAAGTGGTGCAAACTCATAGAATTTTACAGCAGGAAGAGAACTAAGAAACCATGTAACCCAAGATATAGATAAAAAATAGATATAAATAAAATAATAGATAGTATTTAAATACATAGATGAAAAAATTAGTTTTCATTTCTAAAAGACATCATCCAACATTTCTAAAGAGAACCCAGTGAAGCAGCACATTCCACTTGTGACCCACTCCAATTGTTCAGAAATTGTTGGGTTTTTTTCTTTTATTGAAAGTAAATGTTGATTTTTGCAACCTCCTATTCATTTTTCTCCCCATTTTTTTACAAGGTTGATTTTTACCAGATTCAAAGTGCTGATTATTGTTGTTTTTACTAGAATAAAGATGAGTGATGACATTTAATCCTGTATAGAAGGGGGATCTTGGAGTAAGGAAGATCTTGCTTCAAGTCTTTCCTTTGAAACATACTGCCTATGTGACCTTCGGACAGAAGCTTAACTTCTTAGTCCCCATGTAACTCTCTATAAATTTCTATTTTATAACAGAATGAGTTCCCTGAATGGGGGAAACCAAATTTTCAGAAAAATTATAATTATAAGAATTATATAATAATAAGAATATAAGTAACATCTCCTTCTAGTCAATGACCATTTTCTTCTATTACTTCTTCATTAGCCAGGACAGCCCTATAAAACAGAAAACAACATTCATTCAAAGTATTCATTGGAAATAAATGTAACTACATATCAATATATTTCTTATAGGAGAGTTCACCTGAATCATTTTTTCTTTTTTCTTTAGTAGATTTACACATAACCAGTCTAATACATTTTTCTATTTCTCTAAAGAGTCTCTTTAGTTCATTTCATGGAATTTGCCATCTTCACTTACAGCAAAGAAGAAATGATCTAATGAAGATATTGGATAGTTTTGCTGCCATTAGTCACCCCTTTTTTATCAATGTATTGTAGCAGAAAGAGCAGTAGTATGGAGTTAAAAGTCTGGTATAATTTGAGCTCTTCTATTTACTATTGATGTTACATGGGGCAAGTCATTTTTAACATATCTAGTCCTCAATTTACTCACCTGTAAAATGAGGGAATAAACTGAATGAAGTCTAATGTCCCTTCCTTCTCTAATTTTGAAGATACTTTAACTCCACTACTATGTGACAATAATAATGTATTTCTACAAAGTTCTAGTCAGAAAACGCTAAGACATGTAGAAAAATGATGTAACCAAAATAAGGAGGAAAATTCAGTCTGATTTAATGACTTAATTGGTTGTGCTAAGACTAACAAAAGAAAACTCTCCACAATTGTGGGAGAATTCTACTTTTTCATTTTCTATTCCATATGCTGCTTATAGCACCAAAATTATTAAACCTACTATTAATCCATATTAACCTCAGGGTTTTTTTTTCAGTTATCTACTGTGGCTATGAGTTAAACTATGATTCAGGCCCAGTTAATTCTTGGAACAACTATCTTCAATTCAATTCGGCAATTATAGTCCATCTATACTCCAGGCACTCCATTAGGTACCACAAATACTAAGAACAGTCCCAGTACTCAAGGAGTTTACAATCTTCTTTGGCCTCTTCTATAAGTGGAAATGAACAGGAAAAGTCCTGCTCTCCTTTAAATTACCTCTCTGATCTTTTTTTCTTCAGGAGAGCATCCCAAACTTTTGTCAACTTAATGACAGATCCTTACCTTTCTGATGCCATTATTTCCCCTCATTTCCATCGATCTTCTAATTTGACCTACTTGGTTCCCTGATCACTAGCTGCTTCATAGGTATTAGTCTTATAAGCAAAGCATTTTGATAATGCAGATTTCCAGTTAACCCAGAGAGCAGAATAGTACTGTTACCAAAAAAAAAAAAAGGGATATAGAGAAATGTTGAGAGAGAAAAGAGAGAATAATTCTACCTACAAGAGACTGAAAGGGAGAAAGAATTGTGGAAGAGTTACCATCATCAAGGGGAAAACATGGGAATATATATTTTATCCATGATTTCTTATCATCTCATAGTATCATTAGTATATATGAGGCTGTATGGCATTTTTGGAAATAAAATTAGAACTCAACAGAATTCTATTCATAATTCTATAAATATTTAGCACTACAAACTTAAATAAATCATAATATCTCAGAGCTTCAGTTATTTCATCTCTGCTCCCAAAACGAATACCATCTTTATTACCAAACAATGGAAGTAAAGAACTTGACTAAATAAAAACAATATCTGGAGACCATGTGGATATTAATCTCTAACAACTGAATAATAGCAGGATGTAGTGCATAGAGTGCTGGATTTGGAGTCAGAGTACATTGTTTGAGCTATTCCACCCAGAGTGTGAATCCTGGCTGTCACTGAATTGTGCATTCTGATGCAAAAACAAACAAATTCCCCATACCTGTTGGGGTTTGACCTTATGATCCTTCTAGCTTTTACCTTATAACCCATCAAATCTAAAACTCTACAAAGTTTTTAACATCTTATCCCAGTAACCATGTCTCAATTAACCATTTATTTTGTAACTTTTACGGATGTCCATCTCAGTGATTTGCAGTCCTCCTTCTTGAAAGAAATATCAAGAAAGTATGGAGAAGAGTTTATTCACATTTTTTTAATGTGGTAGGTCTATGACAGGGTTAAGAGGACTACAGTCTCCCTAGAACTATCTCCTCTCCTTTAAGTTCTAGTTAACTCTAATACTAACCCACATCCCTTGAAATGATTTACAAATCATTTCAAACTCAATACTCTTAGTAGAGTAAAACAGGTTAATTAGGAAACACAAGGTAACAGAAGGTACAATTCCCACCACAATGTCAATTTTGTTATGAGAAGAAGAGCAGATAATCCAACTGCCAACTCCTTCCAGGACAGAATCCAATAATTTTGTTCTATTTCCTGTTTCACTGCATTTAGACAAAAGGTAGAAGATAAAAGAAGCTCTACTACCTTTGGAAGTCTTTCATTTCCTACCATGGGAGGATGGGAAAGTATTTTAATCATTCAGAGAAGAGTGATAGCACAAGAACTGGCCTGTGTTGCTGGAATTTCAATGATTTTCCTAGGAACAGCTGTTGCAGGGAAAAAAAGACATAAGGATCTGGCTCTTCACAGGCTTTTTTTCCATGAAGTCAGAAATGTCAGCTCCCCCATGGGATATTCCTAAGTTGGTCCTTCTCAGTAAGGAAGTACAAAACCTCAGAGAACTCTCAGAATATAGGAGAAGGAGCTGAAGATCATTAATGTTTGCAAATCATGGCTGGGAAAAGAAAAAAAAAACTAGCAGGACATTTCTGGCTCTCTTCTCTCTCTCTCTCTCTCTCTCTCTCTCTCTCTCTCTCTCTCTCTCTCTCTCTCTCTCTCTCTCTCTCNTGCTGTATATTTTCTTAACACCTTGTGTGCAAATTTATCTTAACAACAGTCATTCTGTTACCTGTAAATATCTTCAGATGAAACTAGAACAGAATAAAATATGAATTTTAAAAATATTTAAGTTGTCATACCTTTATAAAATCATAATTAAAAATAAAAGTTGAGTGTATCTAACATTTCTTTCAAATCAGCTTATCCCAAAGTAACCTGTCTTGGGCTGCTTTCTTTTCATAATAGGAGGCTCACTTGATAGTGAATGCCTTTCAGACCTCATACACTTGTTCTCTTGTCTCTCAAGTTGTAGAATTCAGTTTCCTAAGAGTCTGAAAATCAGTTCTGTAAAATAGATACAAAAGCTCTCTTGTGCTATTTTTCCTGAACAAGGTTCGACCCTTCAGAGGACTTTTTTATCTAAAAGGAAAACATTTCCTGTTCTATTTTCTCCCTGTGCCCTGAGGTGAAGTATAGCATTCAAGAAATACCTGACTATCCTCATTGTCCTTAATGCCTATCCAAATAGCATCTGCTGTGTCAGCCAAAATACTTAGGAGAGTTTCTTGCTGCAGATTCTGATGCCTGTGTGATACTGATACCACCTCTTTCCCTTCCTACCTCCCCGACTGGTTTCTTCCTTCCATAAACCTTATTCTAGCATTTTAAATCCTCGGTCATCTGCCCGGCTCAACCCTGTCTCTGCTATTCCAATATCATCAGGCTTATCCTCAATATTCTCACTCATACTTAGCATCGATAAGTCTTTGATGTAATAAATCCTTGATATAATATCATACTTATCCATGCTATGAGATATAATCAAAAATGAAAGCAGAAACTTAAGATACAGAGTCAAATATATTACTTGCCAATTTTCCACAGTAACTTTTCATCATTACTCTAAAATTACTTTTTAATGCAAAGAGTAGTTTCAATCACATTGAGGCCCACATGATTCAGATACTATCATAATCACAATTAGATTACATTACTGCAATCAGGAATGGAGATCATTAAGAGAAAGAATATAAATTGCTTTAGTTTTACAAGTACTGAGCTAGCAAAATTATAATTAATCTCCATTTATAATCTTTTCTTTCATAGAACTGCAAAGCATGCTACTTTTTTAGGCCATCAATACAAATTAGAACTAAGTAATAAAGCCCTAACTACTACGACTGTGCAGTTCACAATTGGAGAAACTTTCACATTACGTATAGAAGGCTTTTGATGCAAACAGTGCCCTCAGAGTAGATTGTTTCAATGCAATAAGCCCAACTATTACAAGGTACTGTTTAAAAAGCAGAATGCAGCAGAAACAGTCTCTGTTCCCAGAGTAATCAGTTTGTGGATTCCATTTCGTAAAATGAAATGATGCCTCTTGTGCGAGATGAAACAGTAATGACTTAGCAGGCATAGTGAATGCACCACTCTATGCATTCCCAAGTTTTAAATATATGTTTTAAAAAGAGGGACAAAACATTGGTTTTAAGACGTGCATACTGTCTTTTGAAATAGAAAAATATACTTCCTAATATTGTTTATAAAATATAAATGTATGAGCGTAGGCATATTTTATGTGCCTTTTACAATTTCTTTTTTCCCCACTAAATTTGACTGTGTGCTCTTATCTCTTTAGGTTATTTTAATGATTCATTTGTTGCATTTTAGAAAGAAATAAAGATATACACAGTTAATATTTATGAATTCTTCAAATTGCCCCTAAATTATAGTAGACTGTTATGTTATTTCAATTATAGAAGGCTTTAAAATGCATTTCAACATAAGGCAATTTACATAAACAGAACTGCACCTAAAAAAGAGTTTTTCTTTGTCTCCTCCTTACTTCCTTTCCTTCACTCTGACCCAAGTTGTGTGGATCCCGGTTCTTTCATGTAATCTTTATAATCTCCTTATCAAAAACTCTTCTCAGAGACAAATCTGGAAACTCATTTACACTAAAATGGCAATTACTACTACTAGCACATTATCATCCCCCTCATAAATTATGAAAGGACAATAAAACCTTAATCTAATGATAGAGAAGGAGGTATTCCTTAACTGTGTGTGTGTGTGTGTGTGTGGGGAACCTTTGGTCATCTAGTAAAGCTCACAGACCCCTTCTCAGAATAATGTTTTTAAATAGTTAAAGAAAAGGGTAGATTTCATAGAAAGGTTAGCAATAATGAGTATGATATTATTTTTCTCATCCAAGTCCATGGACCTCCTGTAGTCAACATTGCTTGTTGAGCCATAGTCAAGAATCTCAGATCTAAAGGAAAGAAATCCTAAATGTGGATTTCTAGTGGTCTCTCTTTGTATAGTTAGTAGGAAAAGTGACCACAAACTCACTTATTCTACCTTTACATGTTATTAGTCTTGCAGATATGATCACTATGTAGATTATAGACAAGTTTCTCAGACTAAAAATACAATTCCAAAATATTAGGTTAACAGAAAAAAGGAAGAAAACTGCCATTTGAAATAAATAATTGGTATAAGGAACTGTCAAATGAAGAATATCCTTCTACCAATAAAGGCTGGCACATTCTCTACAAATTAAAGTGTCTAGAGTACTGATAAGTTAAATGACTTGCCTCAGCTCACACAGTCATTATATGTCAGAAATGTTATTTGAACACAGATCTGTCTGGCCCCTTTGCGCCATACTGTCCTATTATGGAATTAAATCATAGGGAAATGTAAACTGAGCCATCTCAAACTGGTAAAGAGAAATTAACATTCAGAATGAAATGGAGCTAAATTTTGGTAGATTTCTGTAGTAATGGTAATAAAACTCCTAAAAATGTATCACTTAACATGTAAGCAAATTGAAGAGACTAGAGAGCTTGTCAATCCTCAGGTCAGGCAATGACTTGATTTGAAACCCTAATATTATTATGACTCTGTCTAGACCAATGAAATATATATATATATATATATATATGTATATATATATTGTTTTTAAATAATTATATATAAATATAAATATATAGATACATATATATCTGTATTTAGAGAACTCAGACTCACCCCATTTATTCAAGCAAAGAAAAAGTGTTTTATTTGTATATAATGGTACTATTTTAACTTGTTATAGGGATATATTAAGCACGCTACACTGAATCAAATTTAATTAAGCTATGTGTCCACTGCTGCCAAAATGGTATTGCTACTCTAAAAGTAAAAAAGCAATAATTTAGAAGAACAAAATAATAACTATACTTATAGACAACATAAATTCTTGTGTGCTGAATTAGGAAACATACCTTAGGAAAGATTAATAGCTTTAGAAGTTTTTTAGATATATAGAGACAAAGAGGATATCAGTTAGGATAACAAACTAGCTAGGTTATGTGGAGAAGTGTATCATTCACTAAATAAATGAAGCAACCTCCCTTTGGAAAATTTTAGATTGGCAAATTCTAAGGGATAATAAAAATAATGGAATTTGAAGAACAAAGAAGTAGGAATCAAGAAGTTTGCCTTATGAATGTAGTCCTGTGGTCTTGATTAGTTAAGCTGACCTGAGAAGTCCTAGCAAAGTATGTATGGTATTAGATCAAGAATTTATTACAAAGACATTGATATAGCAAAATGTCTGAAAATAATTATTAAAAATTGTATCAACATGTAAAAAATAATAAAATAATAAAGACTTATTGATAGTACTCAATTAGTCAGCCTAATACAAGACAAAATTTATCTCACGAACATCATGGAAATAGGGTAAGGGTGAACTTATAGATGAGAGATAGGTTGGGAAGGGTTTACCATATTCAAAAGGAAAAGGATAGCATTAGTATTTTTTAATATTAAGAAGACAAAGTCAGTGTCATATGATGGCAAATTGGCATAGTAGTTATTACAAACCTTTGTAATTCAAAAAAAATCTTTGTAAAAGTAATTATACATGAGATATAAAATGGTTCAATAAGGTAGTAGATAGTCATATTTAGAGCCAGGAGAACTGAGTTTAAATTATTTCTTTAACACTACTGGCCTCATGATCAATACAGGGGATATCACTTAACTACCCAGTCGTCTACACAACTCTCTAGGGCTATATGTTTCAGCAAAAATGCCAGTGTTAATTGGAAGGGGAAGTTTATGCATCAGGAATTTCCCTTTTGTTGTCCTTGAGTCATTTATAATTATATTTGACCCTTGACTCTTTGTGACCCGTTTTGGCATTTTCTTGGCAAAGAAACTAGAGTTTACAATTTCCCACCCTAGCTCATTTTATAGATGAAGAAACTAAGGCAAACAAAGTTAAATGACTTGCCCAGGGTCACATGGCTAGTAAGTGGCTGAGACCTCATTTGAACTCAGAAAGATGTGAAATCCTAGGTTCAGTCCAACCTTATAAAGTAACCAAAGATGAATATACAAAATAAGACAGAACCACTAGATAAAGTTGAAAAAACAACTGATGAAATAACATTAGACACTGTTAAGTATATAGAGTGCTGACTTTTTAACATATGCAGTCAAAGCAAAAATCTCCCATATGTATTTGTTTTTTAGGTTGCAGATATTAGAAGCAGAATTCTTGACCAGTCACCTTGAATGACTCACCCTGAACATTTTGGAAATAGCTTAACATCAAAGTATTATAAGTGATATTAATAACAAAGGTTAATTACTGGCTGAAAAGAGTAAAAATACAGAAATAAATACAAAAGATATACATGGAAGAAAACATGTCCAATAATCATAACTTAAAATGTGAATAGATTTTACAAACCAATAAAATGAAAATGAATGGCAAAATGGATTAGCAAAAAATCAGTAATTGGAATCATATTTTAAAATGCAACTAAAAATAAAGACTCATACAGAATAAAAATGAGCCTGGAATAAAATTTGCCATAATTTTAAAAAAAAGGAATTGCAATCATGCTATCAAAAAAATTACAATTTTAAGAGACATACAGAGGGAACTGTATCATTCTTAGTACAAAGGTCAATGAAATGATATCAATATTAAATTTATATACACAAGATAATATAAGATCTAAATTAGGAAAGAAAAAATTAGCTGAATTGCTGAAAAGAGTAGATGGTACCACAATAACAATAGAGAATTTAAATGTTCTCTCAAATCATGATGAATTTAATAGAACATAAACAAAAAGGAAAATATAAAATTGAGCAAACAATTGGAGAAGAGATACAAAAGACTAAGAGCTTCTTGTGAGTCAGATTATTAAATAATATACCTTCTAAGTACCACATGGTACCTTTACAAAAAAAATGGCTGAGGCAAAATGAATTTTTAGACAAATGTAAAAAAAGACCAAAATAGTGGACACATCGTTTATGGACATAGTAGATAGGAAAAAGTCATTAATACTGCAAACACCAGTAAAACCATGCTAAATGTATCTATATAAACTTTATAACAGATAAATCATTGGATTATTTGAAAAAAAAGAGTAGCTCAAAGAATTAATCTTAAAAGCAAAGAATAACTATCAAAGAAAATGATAATAATGGACAAAATGCTATAATTTTGGAAAAGCTGCTAAAACAGGCCTCAGGGAAAACATGAATTTGAATGAGTGTGTAGGTATATGAAATATGTAATATACGTATATATTACATATTTCTGAAAACTTTTCATTAACAAAATAGAAAATGAAAATATTACCTGAATATATTTAAAGGTAGAAAATCACAAAATAGGAAATCTTGACAATAAATAGTTAGAAAAAAGAAAACAAAAATGATAATTATTTTTTTGA
Source organism: Gracilinanus agilis (assembly GCF_016433145.1). Lineage (NCBI taxonomy): Eukaryota > Metazoa > Chordata > Mammalia > Didelphimorphia > Didelphidae > Gracilinanus > Gracilinanus agilis. The sequence goes on along the minus strand of NC_058132.1, from coordinate 284,054,189 downwards.
AAAAATCTAATAAAATTGATAAACATTTAATTAGCTGAAAAAAGAAATAAGAAAACAAATGCCCCCCTGCAAAAAAAAAAAATTGTGTAAGTTGAAACCATAGCAAATAAGACTCCATCATACAAAATTTTATGCTGGCAAAACTAAGAATTTAAAAGAAGTGGAAGATTTACTGTAAAAATAATAAATTAACATGAAATTAAGATACTAATTCCAACTCAGAAAATGAAATTAAATATGTCATAAAGACATAAGATACTAGAGAAGGTAAATATAAATACAAAGACAAATACAAAAGCATGACATAGTTCTTTAAAATGGAAAATGAACTGAGGCCAGTGAAGAACCCTAAAGCTATAAACAGTTTGATTGTTTTTCTATCACAGGAAGGATAGAAAAGAGATATGATCATTTTTGGGGAGCTAACAATTTAATTGTAAGTGATGAGTATTCAATTATTGTGAGTATTCAAAATAAATGAAAAAAACATTTTCCAATCACTCTTTCAGTATTCTCCTCAACTTCCAAAACCACCCCTTTCATATTTCTATCTTTCCCCCTCAAGCTATAAGTAACTAATCATTTTTCCATCCAGTTCAAACATTAAGGTATCACCTAAAATCCATTTGAATATTGACTGATAACAGTGAAAAAGTAACATTCCTCCCAAACATGTTTTCATTTCCAGAGGGAAACTCCCAAATCCATAAAGATTCCATATATGCTGAGGAATGCAATGGTAATTATGGGATAGCTATGTATTGTTAAATGAAGAGAAATGTCTTTTATCAAGAAGCCATCCAGGATCTTCTCTTCTTGCACCATAGTTGCCATGAGAGCCTTATTTCATTCACCTACTTAGAGTTAACCCAGTTTGCCTACTTTCTAACAAGGAAGTATTGTATAGACATTGTAATGTGAGCCCTCTGTTGATTGTGCCTTTCCCCAGGTATAATAAGTAGAGGATTGAAGGAAAGTTTGGTGAAATATGTTCCTTATCACAACCTAAGATTCCCCACCTTCCTCTCCCATAAAAGGGTTTAATCTAGGTTAACAGGTCTTGGTTGCTGCCTGATTCCTTGACTATGCATGAGAAAAGGCAGGAGAGGTGAAATTGGACTAAAAACTCAAGTCACAGTAAGCCTGTTCCTTTATTTGTAAGATCAACTCTATTTGCCATAACTTAGAGTTGTAGTGTTTATTTGATGTGAACAACTACTAAATAAACCTTATTTATACACTGATGTTATTTTTCACATTAAACCAAACTCTGGAAAAGGACAATAAATGCTGTTGATCTAAAAGAGAAAATCAATGAATATTCAAGTCATAAATAACCGTGTTGATTATAAAATAGCCAAGCATATTATCATGAGTCCATAGGCACAGAACAAAAGAAATCAGAGTCAAACTAAATCAGTCTATAGACAAGAATATTGTTATTGTGGAATAAAAATATGAGATTTTAAATAATAATTGAATTTTATGCAATGGAAATTTTGTAAAAGTGAGAAAGAAAAATATTCAACTCTCTGGAAGTCTTTTAGGACTTTTTACATTTCCTGTTTACCAGTACAGTACTTAGCCATTGCATTTATTTATTCTGTATGCCTATTCTATCTTCTTTCTTGGTCATACATTTCATGGACAATTATTTTTTTTTGCCTTAGCTCACAGATACATTATATTTAAAACTGTGTACTATCTCTCTTATATCTTCCATAATTTTTTCTGTTCTTTGATTCTCCAGAGAACATCCTATGATTCACATCCATATAGTAACAGTGGAAGAATAATTATCTTTAAAAGATAAGCTTTGACATTAGGAAGCAGCTTGGAATTCTCGAAAGCAATAAGTAATTCTCACATTAGCCATGTCCAGAGACTATGTCACATCCTACACTTTCAGTACATTACCTCTCTAGTAGGAGAAAGATAACATGTTTCATCTTTGGTTAAGGAACAGATTTTAAGGAGAAAAGATGATGAGTTCAGCTTTGTTGATATGGTGATATGCTTAATTCCAGTCCTAGGCAGAAATGTCTGACAGCAAACTGGAAATCAAGGAATAGAGCTCAGTTTATTTTAGGAACAAACATTTCTTTAATTATGTCTTTGACACCATTGCTTGTGCATTGTTTGTCGTGATCTGATGATAGGCAACTTACACCCTATAGTTGTATGTCTTCATTTCTCTAATGGTTCACCTAAGTTTCCTATCTGAAATATTATGGTATTTTATGTCTAACTAATATAATGGCAATAGAAAAATATGTTAAAATCCTTGCAGGGGCAGCTGGGTAGCTCAGTGGATTGAAAGCCAGACCTACAGACAGGAGGTCCTAGGTTCAAATCTGACCCCAGATAATTCCCAGCTGTGTGACCCTGGGCAAGTCACTTAACCTCCATTGCCTATCCCTTATCACTCTTCTGCCTTGGAGCCAATAATATGTATTGTGTTTTTTAAACCCTCACCTCAGCCAATATTGGCTCCAAGATGGAAGGTGAGGGTTTAAAAAAAGCAAAAGACCCTTGGATTCTAAAACAATGTAATTACTATGATCCAGTTGAATGCCACCACTAAATTGGCTCTGCCTTGTAATTGATATTACCCTTCTGAGCGATGTTTTAAGGAGAAAAGAGAATCTTTCTCATGTTCTCTTTGATCTTTGAACATTTCTCTTAAATTCAAATTTTCCATGGTAGAAGCAAGAGCTTGCTAATTCATTAGACAAATAAACGTCAAAGTTTTGGATGTGGGAAAAGGATATTCTCTTGTGGCATTATTTTTAGCATTCCTCTGTAAAATTTGCCATTTTTGTTAAGTGGACATTAAGTGATGACACTATCCTTTGGATGCATTAGATGACTTGGTTTGAACCATGCAGTATTATATTGTGCTTATAGGTAGTACAGATGGGTGCAGAACAATGGTCCAGATTTGTCAACTGGATAACTGATCATTTTCATCTTTCGGTACATGAATAAATAAATGGGATCTCTACTCATTTTTTCTACTTTTGAAATGTAATGAATAGGATTGATGATAATTACCAAATTTCTAAATTTATACAGTAAATCGCAGGCATGGCTTGAAAAACAACCTGAGCTATTATCTTGCTTTGTGATAGTTATTTTTAGGGAAACTTTTATTTATTTGCTGATTGTGGTTGTTTATTTTCATGAGGCCCATAAAGAATGTGTTAATGTGTGGGTAATACTATAAAAATAACACCTTCTATAGGAAAAAAGATAATGTATTTTTCTTGATATAATGTAATATACAATGTAAAATCTATAAAATGGTATTTCACTAAACATGACTTTACTTATATTTCTTTTATAATCACTTACAATGCAATGTCATATTGTTGATACTGCATATTTATTGAACTTTACCTAAGATTCATGAACTTTCTATAACACAGGATTCCACATAGCTATGCTTGTCCACTGTACATTTATTTAACTTGTACTTTTAAGAGTTTTATTGTTAATGTTTTTTGCAGTAGGCAAAAGTAGTCTGGTTTGCTTTGCTTTTATTCCCCAAATGGCAATTAGGAGTAAAAAATCTAATAAGCTATAGCTGCAGATGATAGTTTGTCCTACTGTACATGAAGGCAAGTACAAAAGTGAACCAGTTTCATTGAATGAAAGCCCAGGACTCTAGAAATTTTTCATGTTTTGTTCAGTCCTTTTCAGTCTTGTCCAACTCATCATGACCCTATATGGGGTTTTTCTTGACGAATAGACTGGAATGATTCACCATTTCCTTCTCTAGCTCATTTTACAGATGAGAAAACTGAGGTGAACAGGATTAAATAATTTGTCCAGGGTCATACAGCTAGTAAATGTCTGAGGCCACATTTAAACTCAGGAGTATGAGTCTTCCTGACTCGAAGTCTGATACTGTCTCCCCTGTGCCACCTAGCTATCTCTGTAAGAATGTTAGTGAAAAGACATTAAGTCCTCTGGCAACATGTTACTCAAGCTCTTCCTACATAATACAGCAATAACTGTGGCTAAGCAAAATGAAAATATGTGAGTAATAGAAATTAAAAAAATGGGGAAAAAAGGAATAGTCAAAATGAATATTAAAAAAAAAACAAAACAACCTAAGAGTGGCTCTTTTCTCTATGTGTGACAATTTATGCATATTAACAAAATGGTTCTGGGCCAAATTAATAAGGAAAATATTAAGTTTAAAAATAATTGACTTATTACAAAATGTGAATATCTTGAATACCATGGAAAACATGGCGTAAAAGTAAAAGTATTAGTTTTGGAAATAGCAGAGTAGGACTTAGATTTTGACAGTGTTATTACTGAGTAATATAGACAACACACATAACGTCACTAAGCCTGTTACTTCTTTTGGAAAAAGTTGGATTTAAGCTATATGATATTTGAGTTTCTTTCTAGGTTTATAGCTAAGTTCCTACGGCTATTAAAAACCCTTCGGCCCTATTCTTTTTAAATGATTTCAGAATTTGGGAAGGTATTTCAAGGCCTTGGAAATGTTTTAATCTGTGTTATTTTAAAAAGAAAGTTAATCTAGCTTTCTAAAAGGTACAAAACTGTCAGAATTCCTTTGGACCTCTATGTAATTTTTTTTAACACTGGTGATATTATCACATCTCTGGAAAAAAATATCTTCAACAATTTAGTATGATACTAGCTAAATGATATGCCCCTGTACCCTTAAGGACTTATTTAATCAGTGGGGAATGTAAAGCCAATTTCCCTCTGAAGAATCTAAAGCAAAGAACCTTCTGAATCCATAAGGGCAAGAAGACCTTTCTTCTGTATTTTGAGTAGAAAATTATTCACCTGGAACATTGGACTTTTATAGTCATTGAGTAACAGTTTCCTGGATAGCTTTGGGATATTCTTAAAAATATTAAATAATTAAGCAATAGCTGCAATCAGATACTCTGGAATATAGTCTATTTAACTACCTTCCAGGCTGGATGCTCAAGGTCCTGGCAGGATTTCATTGCACTGTTGAAATTCTTCATTCACTTCCAATCATCTTTCTCTCTTTTGGCTACTGAGATTCTTTGGTCCCTCACCCTAATCATACCTTCCACTTTCTTACTCAGTTGGCTAAGGATACTTGTTCCTGAGCCCAGCCCATGCACAAAGATTGTGAAGCTTAGCTATTAAAATCTTATCTCAGGAAATTACCTGGGGGCTCCATGCTGATTGGTGTTTTGTCCCTCTCTGACCTCTTTGTTCTTCACCAAAATCCAAACTGCCCTGCCTTTCTGGTGACATCCTATCTACCTCACTGCCCCTAGGTGTTTTATTTTTTAATTATCCAACCTTAAAATCTCTCCATCTGAGCCTCATCTCCAAAACCTTGTGAGTAGAATACTCTAATTTCTTTTGCTGCCCATTTGTGCCTAGTATATGTGCACTTAGCTAGCACTCCAAAATATGACCCATGACACAAGACCCAACAGGCTTCCATCAAGACTCCAGTTATAGTTTGCTTTTTTAGACCATAAGCATCTTCCATATAAGAGCAAGGTTATTTTGATTGGGTCACCTAATTATAAGCAGATGGGATTAGTGTTCTGATTAATCAATGATTCAAATGAGGAGAGGGAGTTAGGAACCATGGGTCCCACCATCTTACATAACTGCCTGCTAGTTTGAAAACTGGGTTTTTTAAATGGAGTCCTCCAGCCCGAATCAACATACTAACTGGTTTTCCCATGTAAATTGATGTGTGAAAGGATTCATCCATTACTATTTCTTAATGTGAGAATAAAAACAAAACCTGATGTTTATGTAGGGTTTTATGATTTTCAAAATGACTTATTTACTACCTCATAAGAGAGGGGCTTCAGTTATTGTGATTTCAGATTTACAAATGAGGAAACAACGAATCAGAATGGTTATGAGACTTGCTAAGGTCACATAGCTTATAAATGTCAAAGGTGGGATACAAACCAAATCATCCTGACTCCAAATCTATTATTCTATCCTTTGTGTCACACTATATTTTGTGAATAGAAATAATGTTTCCAATTAATGAATCAAATGAGACGAGTTTTCTAAAAAGAAAAGAAAATGTGTTGTGACAGCCTCATAGTGATGAAAAAGAGAAAGTGTGGCCACAAAAGGGAGAGACCAGATCTTTGCATCTCCTATTTTCCAGCTAATAATGATGGGAAAATCTCTTTGGTTAGAATTTTCATTCATTACAAGGTCTTCTATGTCATTCATGACTATCCATAGGCAGGCTATCTGCTCATCAGTTACTTAAGAGTAACATACTGTTTCCTGGTACCCCTACTGCTCCCTGTGGTAGTCCATACACTTAAGCTGCCTTTTGGATTTCTGGAGGCTTTCATTTATCACTTTACCTAAGCCTACCAGAAATTTTCCCTCCTAGAAATACCCAAGCTCCTTATCTTGTTATTAGCTGCTTTCCCTTCCCCTTTCAAAATTAATCTGTCCTCTCTCCAATCTCTAAAAGTCTTCAGTGATCAGACAGCTATCAAGCTGCCAAGTTGTCTGATAAACTAATTAGAACAGTCTAATAATTGATAATATCTCCCCTCGAAGAGTATTGATATTTTGAAAGGCATCTAATATAGCATTTTAAAATCTTCCTCCCTCCTTTCAGTCTTCTTACACCTTAAATCTCTCTCCCTCATATTCTATAATTCAATGACACTGGCTTGCTTGCAGTTTCTACAAAAGAAACTATCTCCTGACTAGGAATTTCCTCTGGCTATTTTCCATACCTAAAATATTCTCCCTCCTCTTCTTGACTTCTGGCTTCCTTCAAGTCACAGATAAAATCTCATCTTCCAAAGAAAACATTTTTTAATCTCTCAGTTCTAATACCTTTCCTTTGTTAATACTTTCTCATTTAACCTATATATAACTCATTCATACATAGTTGTTTGTAAGCTGTCTCCTTCATTGGAATATGAGCTCCTTGAGGTCAGGAATTGTCTTTTGACTTTCTAGTATCACTAGAACTTAGCACAGTGCCTGGCACAGAGTAAGGATTTTTTAAATGTTTACTGACTAGAGCTTATAGGAATAATATTTAGGGGCTGGCTAGCTTCCAGGCATGTTAACACTGCATTCTATTGTTCTCACTTTCTTTTTTCATCCTAAATTTATGTACAATGTAGTTAAACACTTTGAAAGAGGGGGGTGTCAAGTAACAAGGTTTGTTGGGTTTTTTTTCACTTCCTTAGAGACATTAGCTAATCATGATGGGGCAATTAAATTGGAAAACACATTAAATGATAGAAATTGGATAAAATAAAATAAATATAGGTGTATTCAGTAAATTTAGTAAAATGTAGAAAATCATCTCTCTTTAGGGAGTTGATTACTATGAAATGATTCATTGAATTTTATATGTCAGTTGACAAAACAGTCAGAAGACTTTGATGGCCTAAAGAAAGCTTCAAATGCTGTTTTGCTGTAACTCTTCATTGGTGGTTTATTATAAGACATTCTTTACTGATGATTTGCAAAACTTTTGGGAAGCTGATTAGGATGCAGGTTATTCACAATGTGACCTGTGAGATATCTTCAAGTGCTCCCATTCTGTTTTTGCCATCCTAGTAGCTTGGCTTCTTGAGGATGGTGGATAAATTCTTTCCACTGTTTCTGTAGAAAACTTGATCTTCTGCTAAATTTTCTCTTCTCTTCATTTACTTTGGCCAATTTCCAGTGACTGGGGAAATGTTATTCTGGGGTTTGTGTCAGTGAAATCTATCAGCCTTCTTGCCACCTGTTCATCATCAGCTTTTTGCTACACTTCACAGTGTTATTCCCACCTTTACTGACTCTGTTTCCATTCCCATTTATAATGCTTAAAGTGTGCACTTGAGTGTTATATAACTGTGAGAGTCAGCTATTAAAAAACAACAACAATAAAAAATGGTCTCGGGCTTGATTTTAGATAACTGCTGTATTATCTGAGCAATGGAAATGTTTCTCTCTCTTCAAAATTATGGCCTGGATCTAGAATTCTATGAAGAATCACTAGGCGCTTGTCCTGTTTAAATATAATGTTGTTCTATTTTATACATATGTGTATTTTGTTCTATTGGAGCCTCTCATTTGTTTGTTACTCAGAAGAGTTATGGACAAGTTTGGCTAAAATCTCCAATAAAGATTAAAAAAAATTATTATTGTAAGTAGTAAGTATAGTGTATTCTGACATTTCTCTATTAGAAGCCTCCCCACTCCAACTCTACCTCTAGTTTTTCCCTATTACTTTCTACTAATTTCCTCCTACCAATTTGAAACTCTCTAAGTTAAAGATGAATTACAGACAGACAGATAGATGGATAGATAGATAGATAATTTTCCCACTGGAAGTTCCCCACACCAATGAACTTATAGATCCAAGTCCTTCACTAAAAATACAAGAACAAAATAAAATTATGATTTTTACACTATCCTATTGCCCTTCTCAGGGTCTTTGTACAGGTTGTCTCCCATGAATAGAATGTTTTCTCTTCTCATTTCTAGTTCTAAGAAATTAGACCCATTTGAGGTTTAGGTAAAGTATCACCTCCTATACAAGCTCTTTCTTTATCTACTCCCTAACCACATTGTGAATAGTTACCTCTTTACCCAAATCATTTCATAATTATTTTCTATTTATTTTTTATTTATCTACCTATCTAATGCTGCTCCAAGAATTATTTTAGCATGAAATGGACCCTATGTTTGCAGACTCTATGCCAGCAGATCACAATATTTGTCAGGCTCTACCATTTTGGAAAACATTCAAGTACAATTAACAAGGTTTGTTTGTTTGTTTGTTTTTGTGGATGTGGGGAATGATGAAAGAAAGAAAAATACAAAATAACAAGTAGTTCCAAGTAGCCTATTTCTATTTATTAAATGATAGTAACAGAATTGCAGGAAAGTGGGGAGAGGGAGGTAAGAATCCTATAATTTTAATACAGTTTAATACAATTTAGAATTTAATTCAGCAGGTAATGTTATATATGTGGGATCCTTGGCCAAACAATACCATTAATCTTGCCATTCTTACACTAAATGAAACAAGAACAAAAAAGGGAGTTGAAATTATATGGAAGAATGGCTTATTGTCTATTCTTGAAGAGGCTAGTCAAGAATGTAGCAGAGTTAGATTAATCTAGTGACCAAAAGAAACAAAATTTCATTATCTTTTCATGGGAAATATGGTCATTCCATATTCCAACACCCATAGATACTGAAGAAAATCATAAAACACCATGAAAATAATTGCTAACTAAAACATCTGGTGGAGAGGATGAAGAAGCGTAGATCTCCAACAAAGAACTTATTAAGATACCATAAGTCCAGGGGCAGCTGGGTAGCTCAGTGGATTGAGAGCCAGGCCTAGAGACCCGAGGTCCTAGGTTCAAATCTGACCTCAGACACTTCCCAGCTGTGTGACCCTGGGCAAGTCACTTGACCCCCATTGCCTACCCTTACTTACACAGTATTGACTCCAAGACAGAAGTTAAGGGTTTAAAAAAAAGATACTATAAGTCCATATATAATTTGATAGTAACTTCAGTGTAATGTGAAATTGGTAAGAAATACAGGGGAAATCTGAATCAAGAATAAGACATTAAAAAGATCAAGGACTTGTAAACTAAACAGAAAACATGCCTATTCTTACATATAATAAATATTTTTTTCATAAAAAGAATCACAAGGTATTAGACATCTGAAAGATATCACAGAAAATAAAAGTTTATACTTTTATTGTCAGTCCAGAAGCATTTATTAAGCATCTATTATATCTAGGAACTGTGCTGAGGATACATAGAAAGCCAAAAGGGGAAGATAAAAGGCAAAACTGTAATACAAACTCTCTCTATATGTATATATATGACAAAAAGAAATAGTCAAGAGAAGGATAGCACTAGAATTAAAAAGTACTGGGAAAGGCTTCTTTTAGTAGGTGAGATTTTAGTTGAGATTTGAAAGAAATGAGGGAAAGCAGGAATAGAAATGAGTAGGAGAATATTCCAGGGGTGGGGATAGTCAAAGAAAATGTGCAGAGCCAAGAGATATCTTTTTTATTATTAATTTTATTTTTTCCATATTACATGTTGATATAATTTTCAATAATCATTTTCTGGGATTTTGCTAACCAATATCCTAAGAAATCAAGAAATATGATATAGGTCCATGTAGGTGAACCTATAGCACATGTGCTGGAAGGGGTTGCTTCTCTCTCCCTCTTCACCCACACCTAAGAACATTTCTCACTTTACCAGCCTTTCTGTCCAGCTACCCAATGGGAGTGCTTCTTCCCTCCCCTGTCTGGGGTAAAGCAGGGGGCTCATATACAGCTTTATGGTTGTAGTTTGGGTAACTAGGTCTCTAAAAGATTTGCCATCACTGATATAGGTTGTACATGTGTTCTCATACAATACATTTCCATCTACATCATGCTGCAAAAGAAATATATATATTGCTTACTACTAAAGAAAAATTCATAGAGGGAATGAAGTAAAGAATGCCATGCTTCATCTACATTCAGATTACATCACTTCCTTTCATGATAGTGGATAGACTTTTTCATTATGCATCCTTTGGAGCTGTCCTGGAATTTTGCATTACTGATAATAATTGTCATTCACAGTTGATCATCATACATTATTGCTGTTACTGTGTTCAATACTTTCCTGGTTCTAGTCACTTCACTTTATATCATTTCATATATGTTTTTACAGGTTTTTTTTTTTTTTTTAGTGATCATCTTGTTGATCATTTTTATGGCACAATATTATTCCATTACAACCATATACAACAGCTTTTTCAGCCATACCCCCAAATGATGGACATCCTTTCAATTTCCAGTCCTTTGCAACCACAAAACAAGCTGCTATAAATATTTTGTACAAGTAGGTCCTTTCCCCTAGCTTTAGTCTCTTTATGATACTGACCCAAGATTGAGATTACTGGGTCAAAGAATATACATAGTTTGATGGCTCTTTGGTCATGGTTCCAGAGTGCTTTCCAGAATAGTTGTATCAGTTCACAGCCAAATTTTTCCACATCCCCACTAGCATTCATTAGTTTTCTGCATGTGTCATGTTAGCCAGTCTGATGACTATGAGATAGTACCTTAGAGTTGTTTTAATTTGCATTTCTCTAATTTTTTCACATGACTAAAGATAGTTTTAATTTTTCATCTGAGAATTGACTGTTCATATCCTTTGACTATTTCTCAGTTGGAGAATCTAGATGTCTTGTTCCAGGAATAGCAAGGAGACCAGTAACACTAAAAGAGTAGAAACATCACCTTCCCAACAAAGGTCCCTATATCAAAGCTGTATTTTTTTCCAATATCAATGTATATCTCTGAGACTTGGATTGTAAGAACTGAGTATTGCTGAATCAATGCTTTCACATTGTGGCACTTCTACCAAATATTTAAAGATCAATTAAGTCCAATATTAAATAAATTCTTTGAAAGAATAAATGAAAAAGAAGTTTTAAAAACTCCTTTTATGAAAAAAAATACGAAATCCAGGAAAAGGAAAGCAGATTAAGAAAATTAAAGATCAATTTCACTGATGAATATGGATGGAAAAATTCTAAAAAAATACTACCTAGGAGACTACAAAAAAGATTACATATTGTGACCAAGAAGGATTTATACCAGGAATGTATAGATGGTTTAATATAAGGAAAACTATCAACATAATTGATCATATTAATAACAAAAGTAATAAAAATCATATAATTCCATCAATACAGACAGAAAAAACCTTTAATAAATAAAAATAAAACATTAATTCCTATTAAAAACAAAGGAAAACAAAAATAGGAATGGAGTTATATTTAAATGATATATGATATGATATCTAAAACTGTCTTCAAGTATTTTCTGTAATGGAGATGACCTAGAAGCCTTCTTAATAAGATCAGAAGTAAAACAAGGATGCCCATTATCACCAATATTATTTAAGGTAATGTTAGAAATGCCAAAAAGAAAAAGAAAAAATAAATTGAATTAAAATAGACAAATGAAGAAACAAAATTATCACTCTTCACAGATGATATGATGCTATATATAGAAAATCCTAGAGATTCAACCAAAAAAAATCAGTGAAACTATTAACAATTTAAGTATAGTAACAGGATACAAGATTAGAATACATAAATCAGTAGACTTTTATATATTAATGACACAGTTCTGCAAGAAGAGAGAGCAATATACTCCATTTATAATAACCACAGATAGACTGAAATACTTGAGAGTATACCTGCCAAAACAAACATACAAACTACAGGAATATAATTATAAAATAATTTTTTTTAGTTCCAAATTGTGTGTTCTTTTCTCCTTTTTTTATTATTAGACATTTATTAATATTCGTTTTTAACCTGTTTACATACTTTATGCCCCTACTTTCCCCTTCACCCCCTGCTCTCACCCCACCCATGGCCAACGCACATTTCCACTGGTTGTAACATGTGTCCTTGTTCAGGGTCTATTTCCCATTCATGTCCGCCTCAGCCCATGCATTCAAGCAATTGTTTATCTTGTATGTTTCCTCTCTTGCAGTCCTTCCTCTGAATGTGGGTAGCATCTTTACCATAAATCCCTCAGAGCTGTCTTGTGTCATTGCAGTGCTGCTGGTACAGGAGCCCATTACATTTGATTTTACCATAGTATATCAGTCTCTTTGTACAATGTTCTTCTGGCTCTGCTCCTTTCACTCTGCATCACTTCCTAGAGGTCTCTCCAATTTGCATGGAATTCCTCTAGTTTATTATTCCTTTTAGCACAATAGTATTCCATCACCCACATATACCACAATTTGTTCAGCCATTCCCCTATTGAAGGACATCCCCTCATTTTCCAGTTTTTTGCCACTACAAAAAGCGCAGCTATAAATATTTTCGTACAAGTCTGTTTATCTATGATCTCTTTGGGGTACAAACCCAGCAATGGTATGGCTGGATCAAAGGGCAAGCATTCTTTTATAGCCCTTTGAGCATAGTTCCAAATTGCCAGCCAGAATGGTTGGATCATTTCACAACTCCACCAGCAATGCATTAATGTCCCAATTTTGCCACATCCCCTCCAACATTCATTACTCTCCCCTTCTTTCATTTTAGCCAATCTGCTAGGTATGAGG